>NC_056004.1:17782050-18083967 GCF_018446385.1 Zingiber officinale
TTGGCCTAAACAAAACACTGCAAGTTAGATATTGAGTGTCGGATTGACAACATTATTGAGAAGACTGTTCAAGGACACGAGGTGAAGGAAGTAGTTGAGAACCAGTTTCCACGATTTCCTGTACTTGTCTCGATCTGTAGAATTGTCGTGTTGGAGATTAACACTTACACTGGTTGAGGCAATTGAGTCAAAGAGCTACTGATTAGAAAGTTTGTCTCGGGGTGTATATACGAACGTGTCTTGCTTGTTAATGTTCAAATCCAGCCGTCGTCCGAGTCTCTACGTAACGGAAGTCGCATGGAGACAACTAAATCTCTTTTGCTTAATTAAGGAGAGTCCTAGATCTGGAGTGGGACCCACCAAATTTGAGTTTAAGTTGGTACGGTAGACATTTCTCAATTGCAATATAATACGGCTAATAATTCTGAGCTCAGTGCGTGGGTTTCTCTCATTAATGAGGAAAAAATAGGTAAAAAAAATTATGAGCAAAAATAATCAGATCGAATTTCCCCAAATCATCAGAAAAGTAAGCGTTAGTAATTAAGCAATAAATTTTCTTCTGTTTGTATCCATGTGAGGGTAGTTTTGGCATGAGATTGATCTGAATGGTCAATGTTGCTCGTCTTGGATGGACAGCATGGAGTCAACGTAAGACTCAGATGACTACATCCGGAAACACTCGACTAGGTTGCATTTCCCGATCGTTTGCTTCTTGTATAGTGTTTCAAAATGTGAAGCTTTTCTTTGTAATCTTCAGTAAATTATAGTAAAAAACGATTATATTCATCTCAAATATTCTTCAAAGTTCATCTGATATGAGCTATACATTCAGCTATGTATATTTTCAATAAAAGTCCAACCAAGATGATTAAGTATGAAACTCCTTTTGAAGGTTGGAGTTGAGTCAAGCCCTAAGACATTTAAAAGTTTTGGTTGCATATGTTATGCTCACGTTCCTTCTAAAAAGAACTAAGTTCAATGAGAAAAGTAAAAAATATGTATTTGTTGGATACAGTTCTTGTAAGTATATCGTACTAGTTTTAATGTGGTCAATTAAGTTAAGTTAGGTTCTATTGTATCTGATCTTGGTATCTAAGTGTATAGAAACTTAGAAACACAAGAAGTCGAGCGGAAGACGTAGCTAGAAGAAAAGATAACACGGGAAGAAAGTCGATGAATTTGATGCCTCCAAGGGACGAGAAACTACGGAAGAGTACATCAGCGGACGAGAAAGACACGCGCGACGTTTCCAAGGGACGAGAAGCTGGAGCGGAAGACTACTGGAGGAGAAGGCCGGTGTTGGATTTGGGTGTGTCACGCCCCGGGGGAGTCCCTGCCAGAAGAAATTTCGGCAACATCTCCTCTGTACGGGTGACAATCTGAAACTTTCTACATCATCCAGATACCTCGACCAACACGGGTGGAACAATATATATAATAACATATCACACGATAAGCAAGCATCCATGCAGTTAAATAATAAAACTAAACAAATGCAACGATAAGAAAAAACCAAGTCAAAAACCCTACTCAACTACACCATAAAGCTCAAAACTTATATCATACTCCACTACACCCATAAAACGCAAATCACAACTATCTCACCTCTTCTACCATCCAGGCAGGCATGTAGCACAAAAACATCCAAATAAAACTCATCGACAATAAAGATAACACAATATCCATATGTCAGAAACCAGGACAAATCTAGATAGTAATAAGAAAACCAAAAGATAAAACACACATCCTCGCGATCTGCAGGGGACTAGTGACTGGAACTCCTCCGGACAGCCTCAACTTGAAAATAGTAAATATACACGGGGTGAGTCAACTCCTCAGTGGGTAACTACTGATATGCATAATAAAGAAAATAACAAATAGCACTAATCATGCGTACAGTCTCCTGATATAAGAAGGATAAATATAAACTGAAATAAATAGGAGAAGATTGTACTAACCAGGACCTGATGTATGGATAATAAACCGAGAGGTATAGGAATCCTGTATGCATGTCAAACAAATGCATCCATCCAATATGCAACATACAAGTGCAGCAAACACATGCAATAAATGCATCAATGTGTATGATGCCAATGACATGTCCTGGTCACCCCTACTACCAGTCAGCCATCTCACACACGATGGTGAGACCGAGTGGGTAGGGCTGTGACAACCGTGCACTCTGTCATCACTACTCCTGATGAGTGACCTAGTGGACCGGATGCTGTCGGAGTACACCTATCCTCCTACCCCAAATCATAAGTGGGGGAGCGCAATGCTCTCATCTCCCTGAGCAAGTCCAGAGGAGGGATCCCTGCCGACTACCACGCTGCGTCACACTACCCATGAGCGGACCAATGGAGCTAAATAGGGCAAACTGTTTGCCGGCTACCACGCTGCGTCTCCAGACCAGTGGAGCCTAATAGAGCAGAATTGTCTGTCGGCTACTACGCTGAGTCATCGGACCAGCGGAGCCTAACAACAGAACTGTCACACACATGCCTGACATACCACTAACCCATGAGTGGTGGTGTGTGCAGATCTATGTAACTGGCGATGTGCTCAACAATAATGGAGCCGACTATCACACAGCATGCAATCATGCGAGATGGTATATGATACTAAGCATGGGAATATCCTGAACCTATCCATCTCTACAAAATGTGTATCATAGGACAAAGAATCAAATCAAAGGTACACAGATCAGATAAGGTATAAAAACCTAGGTCCTGAACATAATAAAGCATGGTTGTCACTACCCCTATAAGCATGTATAATCAGGTAGGTACTAACATGAAGTGCATAACAAGTAAACAAAACAAGCATGTAACAGGTATCGGGTAGTGACCAACCGATACAGATAAGAAACATAATCATTACTATTTGTTAAAAACACTACTATGCATATCAAATGACATATCTAAAAAGATAAGTCAAAGTATCCGCCTCCAATAAAAGGATCGTATCCGAAATAGATCCCTTGTCGAGACACCGTCTCGAGTCAAAGTCATGTGTCAAACAATACATATATATATTTTGTTTAGCTAAGTTCGTATAAATAGCTAAATAAAATCTCTAACCCTAAATTAGGGCAAAACCCTAATCAACATATAAACATATACCTAATTCACACTTAGCCAATTTATATCAAATTCCCCTACACCTTACCTCAATTCACAACCGATAAGATTGCTGGAACAAGGTGGTTGTTGCTGTTGGAACCAAGAACACCTACAGCAAATCCTACTTCACGATCACAATTCCAGCACCACAGAAATGTAACCTCTCTGTTGGATTCCAGTATACTGTTAGGATCAAGTAGTGATCCAGCAGTGGAGATCACAGATCAAATAAAACAACCTAATTCAAGACATAACCTACTGACCGTACCTCTTCCTCACAACCAAGTGACTGCTGGTGGAATACGGTCTGAAGGGTTCGCTGTCGGAAAGATGGTCTACTGCTGGATATTGTAGTTGAAGCCAACAAGTGTGGCTCTCCTCCAACCTAAGACATCTCAGATCTGTACAACAAAGATCTAGCACAAGGGAAGAGAATTATTGTACAAAAATGAGGGAATTCCGGATGTCACCAATGAAGGAGATGAAGGAAAGTGTGGGTGGTAGACCTAGGGCACCACAGCGTGTCCCTACTCATACCTGAGGTTTACCGGCTCGAAGTAGACTGTCAGCAGCCGTCTAGTAGTAAGGAGAGATGTCGAGGCAGTGAAACCGGCAGAGGCTGGAGTCGGGAATTAGGGCACGGTGTGGAGGTGGCCGACGCTGGTCCCGTGCGACGGCGACGCTCTCCAGAGGAAGAGGGGAAGATCGGACGGATCCGAGGCGATCAGTGGTAGCGATCGGCGCCGTCGCTCTGCGAAGTGGCGGAGCAAGGGTGGCGCGAGGCGTCTAGGGCAGAGATTGGGAGAGAAGAGGAAGAGATGCCCGACTTCCCTTTTGTCGAGGGATTTTGTACGCGGGAAGAAGAAACCGTCGATGCAGTTAGCGCATGGGTTCGTCGGGGGAAGAAGACTCAGCGCGAGGAGGCGTCGAGTGAGGGTCGGGCACGCGGGTGGTTCCGCGGGGGAGAAAGAAAAAAAGAATAAAGGAAAAAGAAAATAAAAAGGAAAAGAAACACAACTTTTCCTTGCTTAAATGGGGTACCATAAACAGGCTTTCCCGGGGCCCAATTTTATGTCTGTAAATTCGTCCATACGATTTTCGAAAAATTTCCAGAAAATTTTTAAAAATTCTGAAAAATTTCCTTATGGTTATTCGCCATTTTTTCGGTATTTTACAAGGTGAACCCAACTTTGGATTGCCGGAGAATCACCCAAGTGACCATAATAGCCGGACAAGTCAACATGAAGTTGACAAGTTGACTTGTCCAAGCACCCAGACTCTAAACCACCTTGGGTAAGAAGAGGCACCTCGTCGAGACATTGTTATGAGGTTCCTATCATGAAGTCATTGCAAGCCATTGCGAAGCAAATAAGGTGCCACGATGGAGGCGCCTGTAACTGCCACGTCAGCTAACGGCTAAACTCGACTAATAGGCTATAAATAGAACTCTGATCTTTATAGTTCAATACAACACTTATTAATGAATTCTGTACTTTTAATTCTAATTCTATTTTTACATTTCTACGCTTACTGTAAGAGGTTACTCCGCTTTCATTAAAAAGAAATCTTTCTATTGGAGCTTTTACTGTCTTGGATTAAGAACCATCCTGATTGCAAACCAAATAAATTCTGACCCGTCTTTTAATTTATGTTTATTATTTCTTATTCAATTAACTTGTGTTTATCTTTGTTACATTCAGAAAGTAAAAGAACTTTGTAATGTAGGCAGGGTATCGATTATATGATATGGAAGCTAAACAACTAATTATGAGCAGATATATTATTTTTTGATGAAAATGCAATCTGGAATTGGAAGGAGAAAGAAGAGATTCAGCAACACAAGTACAAGATGTAATATTATCTTCATCAACTCCACCAAGTGAAAGTGAAAGTGAAATTTTTTTCTTTTCAAGATAATTTTGACACAATAAGTCCTCAAGGTTTTTTCCAAACTCCATCAAGTTTAACTTCTAATGCAAGTTCCTTTTCTTCATAAAGTCCCCTGAGACGAACTCGACGATTAAGTGAAATATATGAATCATGTAATATTTCTGAAGTTAAACTAGAATGCTTTGAAGAAGCCAATAAACATGAAGTTTGGACAAAAGTCTTGCACGATTAAATCGCTATGATTGAGAAAAATCAAACATGACAGCTTGTTGATCACCAAAAGATTGAGAAATAATTAGAGTCAAATGAATTTTCAAAACAAAAGTTAATCAAGATGGAAGCATCAAAAAATACAAAGCGAGACTTGTGGCTAGAGGATTTTCTCAAAAACTAGGTATTGACTTCTATGAAACATTTGCTCCTATAACAAAATTGGAGACTATTCGAACATTGATTGCTCTTGCTGCACAAAAGAAATGAAAAATTTATCAACTTATGTCAAGTCAACTTTTTTGAATGGTGTTCTAAAAGAGGAAGTATATGAAGGGTAACCATAAGGTTTCTTTGTGAAAGGGGAAGAACATAAAGTCTACAAGTTGAGAAAAACTCTCTATGGGAATTGAAGCAAGCTTCTCGAATTTGGTATGCTGAGATTAATAAATATTTTACAATGAGAGGTTTTCAAAGAAGTCAAAATGAGCATACATTCTATGTCTTAAGAAGGGGAGATATTTTTCTTATCATTTCAATATATGTTGATGATTTAATCTTCATGAAAACATGTTCATCATTTCAAAAATAATATGATGAGCACTTACGAGATGACTGATTTAAGGGTTACTACATTATTGTTTGGAAATTGAAGTATCTCAAATGAAAAATGAGATTTTCATTTTTCAAAGAAAGTATATAGAAGGTGCTCTTATGAAGTTTAATTTATTGGGATGTAAAGCTATCGATACTCCATTAATGGTGAATGAGAAGTACTTAGAGAAAGAAGATGGAGTCCAAAAGGTTGATGTTGAAAAAAGATAGAAGTCTTATTTGAAGTATTTTGTATTTAACATCTACTAGACTTGATATAATGTTTGCAACAAGTTCACTATCCAAATTCATGCAAGAGCCAAGTCAGATTCATTATGGAGTAGCAAAAAGAGTTTTGAGATATTTGCAAGGTACTGTTGACTATGGGATTTTATATAATACCGTCGAAGACTCAAGATTGAATGATTATTTTGATAGTGATTGGGTTGATTGTCTTGATGATATGAAAAGCACTTCAGTTTATATTTTTTTCTCTTGGTTTTAGAATATGGTCATAGGATTCAAAGAAACAAAAAGTTGTAGCTCAGTCCACTGCAGAATATATTGCTGTTGCAAAAGTAACATCTCAAGCTATATGGCTTTGAAGATTTTTTTGTGACATGGGAGAAAAACAAGGATTCAAGGAAGTACCATCTAGTATTGTGATAACAAGTCAGCCATTGTTATTGGCAAAGATCCAATCAGTCATGATCGTGCAAAACATATTGCAATCAAGTATCATTTTATTAGAGAATCAATTCAGAAGGGAGGAATTCAATTGGAGTATTGCAAAACTCAAGAACAATTTACTGATATTCTAACTAAGGGCATCTCCAATGATTAAAATTCTAAATGAGTTTTTTTCAATATCCCAATATGCCACATCAATAATATGAAAGTTCAATGAAATGTCTTCAATGGCTAAAACTCTAAATGAGCTTTCTTATGATCCATGTCATAGCATGAGTTGCATAGCTTTATGCATGTTATATCAAATTTGACACAAAAGAGTAGATTTGTGTTTTCACTACTGCTCTTAAATTACAAATCTCAAACCTCACCTCTTTAATGGTTCAAGACTTTTTATTCAGCTTTTTTGATTTTTCAAACCTCTCATAAACCTTGCATTGGAGGTGCCCTAAGCTGTTCCCAAATAAAAATTTAATTTTTTCTGACAACAAATTAGAGTCGTGAAGAAAGTGCATCAAGGGGGAGTGTTGGAATTAATGCACTCATTGAGAATCTAAAGATAATGACGATTCTCTGTAACATAATGATAGAATTAATGCACTGATTGAGAATCTAAAAAGAATGACAATTCTGAAGAACATAAATGACCTTGTTATTTTCAAGACATAGTTATTGATCATGTTTGAAACTCTGAAGCTGGAAAGCTAGGAGGTGGCGGTTTCGTTGACCGGACATGGACTTCGCTCTGTTCTGTAAAATAAACGGCGTCAGTGCCTGGCCAGGAAAGGGATCTTCGGCGTTCGCCCTCTGATGCTCAAGTCAATCATTGGAAATGGGGAGAAGTATAACAACAGTAGCAATAATAGAATACAATAGTAACGCATACCTCCGCCAGTGAAGGACCTCCTTTATATAGAGGTATGAGCACGCTCTCTCATATGTCCCATGAAAGGGCCTTTTCAGGAACGCACCCCTAACATAATACCTTAACAGGGCACACATATCCCTGACACGACAATAGAAGTTTCGGCCGTACAATCTGCCTGTCGACCATGCCTCATGTCAGCGACACTATCTCCCAAAAGGATGTCGAGAGATACTAGAGTGGTCCCACTGCTTGTTCGAGCAGAGTAGCCGCTTGTCTGGGACTCTGCTCTGTCCATGACTAAGTCTCATTGCTAGGCCGAGCAGGGTAGTCGCTCGGTCGGGACACCGCCGTGTCCTTGGCCAGGTCTCATTGCTTGGCCGAGCAGGGTAGCCCCTCAGTCGAGACTCCGCTGCGTCCTTGGCCAGGTCTCATCCGATGTCCTTCCACTCCGTATCGAGCGTCGACTGTCTTACGTATCATCCCGAGCCTGAGTGGAGGTCAACTCGGACACATATCCTTCCGGTCAAGGCCTGACTGTCCCGATCGACTGCTGCAATTATCCTCCATTCGGCGGCCCTTTGATGCTTGGGCGTTGGCCGCCTTGACTTTGACCTCCATCATGGCAGTTGACCATGTGCCAGGTAGGCTTACTCCATTACCGCATCACAAGCCTCTCTCTTAAGTCTAGTTGAAGGAGACTACAAATCCGACTGACTGGACCAGTGTAACCCTTGAGGATTCCCACACCTTTGTCATTCGATCGTGCCTTGTCAGACTGGTATATAAACGCCGCTTAGATTAAGCTCTTTGAAGCAAACTAAGCTTCCGCCATTCTTCTATGATGCCCGCTTATTCCTGCCGCTCGGGCAAGGTGTGGCAACACTTGGGAAAAATCTTTTTCCTGAGCTCTTCGACTAAGCGCCATGACGTTATCTAGATTTCTAGGAGACCGTGTAAATCCCTAATCATTATGGTCGAGCACGCGGCCATGCTTTTTAATTAAGCCTCATTAATATTGTTCGGTGGCTGAGTGCCACGTGTCCTTGCTACCGCCGCATATTTGACGTGACAGGCGGATATCCGCTGGCAACATGATAGGAGCCTTCTCGAATTCAACAGCTGGATCTTCTCCTAGTTTTTCACAACCCTAGATCGGACGGCTCAGGGCGATCGGCCGCGAGGTTTAGAAACCTCGCGTGCGTCGTCTTCTCCCTTACTTCGTGCACTTTCGTCCTCAAGTTCTCCGACGACCTTATGTTCCTTCTATCTCTCCGACGATCTTTCAGTAAGCTTCCTCCCTTTTTGATCGGATCTTTTCTCGCACTTCTCTTTTTGTTCTTCCATCGAGTCCAGGTTCGACGGCGGCAAAGATGAGAGTTTGAGAGCCGCTTACAAAATTCCCTCTGACTATCAGATCGCTCTTCCTTCGGCTTTCGACCGCTTGAACGAACAACTGTTGGGTGTATGCTTTTTTCGGGACCAATACCGTAGATCTATGGTTTCCGATCGACCCTTTCTTTTTTTTCGTTTGTAAATATTTTCACATTTCTCTCCACCAATTAATGTCAAACTCCTTTTGCCTGTTGTGCAGGGTCATCATCCTATTCTGTCTGCACAACATTCCTCTTACTCCTCGGTTCTTCCACTATTTCTATTATCCTAAATTGTCCGAGCCAGGGAATTTTCTCTTCCAATCCCAAGTGGGCCTCATTTTCTTTAATCATCCTTTGACAAACATTGGAAAGACTACTTCGTCTATGTGCGCTTTCCCGAATGGTCGGACTTTTCGACCAACTGCCAATTAGAAGTGTCAAACCCTCCAGATCTCAAGAAATATAAGAGCTGATCGGATTACCTTTACGCAGCTTCAAGGTTGGTCGGTTAGAAGTACCATATCCACAAGTTGCTGCTGGAGGGCGTCCTCTACGTGTTCAGCCTGAGCTCGATCTGCACCAAGCTTCCGTCCAACCTAGGTATGCTCTTTCTTTCTCCCAACCTTTGAATCTAACTAATTTTTCTTCCTTTTATGCAGCTCGAATTGTGTTGCGAGCTCAGCTGGCCGACAAATGCAAGCTTGCGGATGCAGACATCAACGTCGTGGCTATAGCCTAGCTGGAGAGCTGCGGTTTGCAGTCGGTCAACTCCAACGAGGATCTGCTCAACAAGGAGGGAACTCAAGTGTTGGGGAGCTCGACAGCCACGAGCGACGCAGCGGCTGCAACAACGGATCTTCCGCTTATTCGGCCATCAATGGCCCCTATATCGATGGCCTCCGAGTAGGCCACATCCGACGAGCCCCTTTGTCAACGCAAGAGACGTCGAGCGGAGGGTAACTCCCAATCTGCATCTTCGGCCTTGCAGAACCCCACGACGATTATTTCTCGACTCTCATTTGAGCGGGGTGAGACTTCTCTTCCACCTCTCGAGCAGGGAATAGGGGAACTCCTTGTGTCCCTATCCTCCGATCGGACGCCTTCGTTGTCCGGGTTGCCTCAAGGAATGATCTATGCGTCACCGATAGCCTTCATGCCCTCGCCTTTGCCAGCAGCGCAAGTGTCTCGCATCCGGCCAGTCTCCTCACAACACACGGGCAAGGTGACTTCTACACCATCTGGTTCGAGCAGCTAGAGATCAATAACAGCAATCATCCACTTGCCAACTGACAAGTACCGCAATCCGGATGACCCAACGTCCCTCACCCCCTAAGTATCAAATAAGAATCCAATGGTCACTCACATAGATATGGGTTGATGCCCGAGCCCACGCGGTGATTATTGCTCCAGGGGAACTAGCTAATAGCCACACCCAGATGTATACCTTTCTTTTTCTCCTCTTTTTCTTTTTTATTTTTTTTCCGCCCGCTCGGCTTATATACGGCTATCGTCTTTGCAGTACTGGGTGGAAAATCTGGCCATGTGCCACAGACTTGCTTATTTGGAGTATGAAGTCTAGCAGCTTCGTGCTCCGAGCGACCAATCATCTGCTTCTCAAGTACAATTGGAGCAAATGAACGCTGAGATGGCTCAGTTAAGGGCCAATCTAAATAAGAGCTCTGAACAGCTTGAAGCGGAGAAGGGAAACAACGCCAAGAAGGCAACATAGCTGGCTCTGCTTAATAAACAAGTCGCTTCCTTCGAAGCAAAGGTCCACTCGGCCAACACCTGGAAGCTCCGAGCTATTAAAGACTTGGAGATAAAAAAATATAGAGTTTCAAGTGTTGGCTTATAACCTGAAGGATGTGGAGGCCTCGCTGAACGTCGAACAGGAGAGCAAGTCGGCCGATCAATCTACATCAAAGGCCCAGCTTGAGGCCAAGGATGAGGAGCTGGCCCAACTGAAGGAGGAGCTACAGGCATCCCGAACGGCCCTCGAAACTTATCAGGGAGCCGAGTCTGGCAGGTTTGAGCTGATGGAGAAGGCCTACCTCCGCTTAAATGTTTTTAATGACAAGGTCGCCCATCAGGCTCTCCGCCTCTTCAAACCTCACGATCGACGGGACGCTCGACTAACTCAGGGAAGGTGGCTGCATTCTAGCTACTCTGACAAACAATGCCATTAGCCGGGACAAGCTGATCGAGTCGTTGCCCGACAATGTTTTGGATTACCTCGAGTGAGCTCGCTCGTGCAAATGTTGCCTGATTTTGTATTGTCCTCCATGCTCTTGTAAGAATTTTTGAAGTGTTAATGCTTAATCGCCCATTTGGCAAGCTTTTCCTACTGCTCCGTGTCTTCGATTCGACATTTTCTATACTTGCAAATGTATCTTTTCTGATCGGCGATGGACTACCCACTTTAACATCCATCGATATACTATTTTTCGTGAAGTCCCGTGTTTAATATCATTGCTCGACCGTTGACGAAGACCAGGGTTTAACGTCGTCGCTCGACGGTTGACAAAGACTAGGTTTTAATGTCGCCGCTCAATGGTTGACGAAGACTCAGGTTTAATGTCGCCACTTGATGATTAACGAAGACTGGGATTTAACATCACCGCTCAACGGTTGAAGAAGAACTGAGGTTTAACGTCGCCGCTTGGCAGTTGACGAAGACCGGGGTTTAATGTCGCCGCTCGACGATTGACGAAGATCGGGGTTTAACGTCGCCACTTGACGGTTGTAATGCTTAGATAAGAGTTTATAGTCACCACTCGATTTTGAACAAGGCCAATCAACTCAAGAGTCTGGGAAACTTACGCTTTTATTAATATCCGTCCTGCATCACAAAAACACATGGATTACATCATAATGTTCGCTCACGCACCTCTCAACCAGCCCTATAGGGTTAGAGATGATTCGCGCTCCATGGCCGCTCGAGCCGCCTTCCATCCTCGCCCTCAAGATAATAAGCTCTTAAGCGGTGTTTTTGTACGACCTTGTAAGGTCCCACCCATGGTACCTCAAGCTTGTTGACGTCGCCGACCGGCTTGATTCTTTTCCAGACTAGGTTACCAACTTGGAAGGATATCGGGATCACCCTCCTATTGTAACTCTGTTTCATATGCTACTAGTATGCCATCAGTCGAATGGCAGCCATGTCCCGTGTCTCGTCCACCAAATCAAGCTCCATGCACCTCTGCTCAGCATTCCCCTCATCATAGAGCTGCACCCAGTCGGATTATTCTTCGACCTCCACGGGGACCACCGCTTCACTATCATACACTAAGTGAAATGGTGTGATGCTGGTCGCCTCCTTAGCAGTTATACAGAGAGCCTATAGAATAATGAGGAGCTCATCGACCCAGCTGCCTCCCGCACGGTCGAGTCGAGCTCATAGGCTTCTGAGTATCTCTTGGTTGGTGACCTCTACCTGGTCGTTGCTTTGGGAATAGGCCATTGAGGTGAAGGTCTGTTGGATGTTGTAGCCTTTGCACCATTCCCAAAATCTTCGGTCGATGAATTGCCTTCCATTGTCTGAGACGAGCCGGCGGGGGATGTCGAACCGACATAGGATGTTCTGCCAGATGAATCTAATAACCATTTGTTCATTTATTTTAGCCAGTGGCTCGACCTCCACCCACTTGAAAAAGTAATCCACCACAATGAGCAAGAATCTTCGTTGAGCAATCGCCATAGGGAACGACCCAATGATGTCCATGCCCCATTGGTTGAACGAGCAAGACACCATGGATGTCTTCATCTCCTCGGTCGGCCGGTGCGAGATATTGTGATACTTTTGGCAGAACAGGCAAATGGCTACTGTCCGAGAGGCATCCTCTTGGAGGGTGGGCCAAAAATATCCTGCCAGTAAAATCTTTCGAGCTAGCGAATGGCCGCCCAGATGGCTTTCACAAGAGCCTTGGTGCACTTCACGAAGGATGTACTCTGCATCCTCTGGTCCAATGCATTTGAGCAGGGGCCTTGAGAAGGCTATCTTATACAGCTAATTCCCGACCAAGGTGAACCGTCCGACTCTCTTTTTTAACAAATGAGTCTCTTTTTGATCAGCAGGTGCAGTGCACGATCGGAGGAATTCTACCAATGTCATCCTCCAGTCGTTCGGAAAGGTTATCCCTTCCATCCTGTCAATATGCGTCACTAATTAAACTTGCTTGATCGGCTGCTCTATCACGATCGGTGACATTGAACTCGCTAACTTTGCCAGCTCATCCGCCACTTGATTTTTCGATCGGGGGATCTTATGTATGATGACCTCCTAGAAGTTTGCTCGTAGCTTCTTGAAAGCTTCTGCGTACAATTTGAGTTGGGAGTTGGTTATCTCAAACGTCCCCGATAGTTGCTAAGCGGTCAATTAAGAGTTCGAGTGAATGAGAGCTTTTGTGGCTCCAACATGTCACGTGACTTGTAGGCCGGCTATCAAAGCTTCATATTTGGCTTCGTTGTTGATGGCCCGATAATCAAGCTGAACGGAGAGTTGCATCCGATCTTCTTGTGGAGAAACTAGAAGGATGCCGATCCCGCTACCTTGTTGGGTGGACGAACCATCGACATATATTCTCCAAGCTGCTTCTGGCTTGGCATTTTGTACCTCTATGATGAAATCTGCTAAGGCTTGAGCTTTGATCGCTTTCCGGGGCTGATATTGAATATCAAATTTGCTTAGTTCAGTTGTCCATTTGATTAGCTGCCCAGATGTCTATCGGTTGAGGAGGACTCTTCTCAGGGTACTGTTGGTCATCACGATGATCGAATGTGTGAGGAGGTATGAGTGGAGTCTTTGAGCGGCAAGTACCAAAGTGTAAGCTAACTTTTCAAGACCAGTGTAGCGGGACTCAGATCTTTTAATATATGGCTTAGGAAATACACGAGCTACTGTTCGTGGTCATTCTGCTTTACTAATGCCGAGCCAACCACATATTCGATAGTCGACAAATAGATCTAGAGCGGCTCTGTAGCCCTTGGCTTAGCTAATACAAGTAGGGGGTTGAGGTATTCCTTGAGCTCTTCTAACGTCCGGTCGCACTTTGTGTCCCACTAGAATTTTGTCGCCCAATGTAGCACTTTTAAGAACGATAAGCTTTGGTCGGATGACTTAGATATGAACCTGGACAAGGCGGTAATATGCCCGGTCAATCATTGGGCCTCCTTCAGACTATGTGGCGATGGCATGTCTTGCAGGGCCTTGTCCTTGCTTGGATTCACCTCGATCCCCCCACTCGGTGATGATGTATCCCAAGAATCGATCGCTCTTAGCGCTGAATAGGCACTTGCTCAGGTTCAGCTTTATTCCATAAGCCCTCAGGGTTTGGTAGGTCTCCTCAATGTCAGCACAAAGATCAACAATTCAGAGAGATTTTATTAATATGTCATCGACATATACCGCCATGTTGGGCCAATCTGTCGTCAGAACACCTTGTTAATGAGCCTCTGATAGGTGGCACCAGCGTTCTTTAGTCCGAACGACATGACATTGTAGCAGAACGTTCCGTCGGCCATGATGAAGTTGACCTTTTCTTGATTCTCAAAGGCGAATGACACTTGATGGTATCCCTGATACATGTCGAGCATGCAGATCAGCTTGCAGCCCATCGTAGCATCCACCATCTGATCTATCCTGGGTAGCGGATAGAAATCCTTCGGGTACACCTTATTCAGATCGCAGAAGTCGATGCAAATATGTCACTTGTTGCCTGGCTTGGAGACCAGCACAACATTAGCAAGCCAACTCGAGAATTGGACTTCCCGTATATGGTCGACCTCCAGTAGTTTCTCTACCTTCGCCTGAATGATCAAATTTTGCTCCACGTTGAAGTCCCTTTTCTTTTGCTTCACCGGCCAAGCGTCTAGTCGGACGTGGAGCTCGTGCTGAGCCACACTTGGTGAGATGCTGGGAAGCTCGTGTATCCAGCAGGCGAACGCATCATAATTGTGTCTAAGGCAGGCGACCAACTCTGCCTCTTCGCGCTCTCCAGATCGACGGCTATAAAGGTGGTTGCCTCCGACCGACTGTGGTGGATTTGAACCTCTTCCTTTTCTTCGTAAACTAACGTAAGAGGCTTCTCAGTGATAGCGTTCACCTCCAAGTGTGGGTTTCTTCGAGCGGCCCTCGCTTCTGATTTGACCATCTTGACGTAACATCGTCGAGTGGCCAACTGGTCGCCTTTGACCTCCCCCACCTTGTCGTCCAATGGGAACTTGATCTTTTGGCAATAGGTGGATATAATTGTCCGAAACTCGTTGAGTGCCGATCGACCCAATATAATATTGTAGGTCGACGGTGCGTTGACCACAATAAAGTTGGTGGTCCTTGTCCTCTTCAGTGGCTCCTCCCTGAGCGAAACGACCAACCTTGCTTGGCCGAGCGGCAACACTCATTGCCTGTGAAGCCATAGACCGGGGTCGTCATGGGCAACAACTCACTCCGGTCCATTTGCAGCTGATCTAATGACTTCTTGAATATGATGTTCACTGAGCTCCCTGTATCAATAAAGGTTCGGTGAATAGTATAATTGACGATTACCACTCGGATGATCAGCGCATCGTCTTGACTCCCTCTAAGTCTCTTGGGTCGAAGCTAATCTCAGGTCCTTCTGCCCGATCCTTGCTACAACCAACATCATGGATTTCAAGTCACCGGGCGTGCGACTTCCTCACTCAGTTGGAATCACCGTCGGTTGGCTCACAGGCGAGCATTCCTATCTCTCCATGAGCGGCGTTGCTCCTATTCTCCTCTTCTCGAGCTGAATGCTTGTCCCGCTCGGCAGAGGCTCGGGCAGGACTTTGGTTGTTTTTTTGCTGGGGTTGATAGTGACGTGGCTCGGTTGTCCTTCCTTCTTCTCTTCGACCAGCTAATCGACGACTATGTCATCGATCGGGAGATGGGGAGCGGCGGTAGTATCCCCGCAGGGCCAACCTGCTAGCTTCCAGGTCGTAGCAGTCCCTAGTGTTGTGTGTTGTCGACTGATGGAAGGAGTAGAACATCGGCGTCCACATTCTGCCTTTTGAAGCTTTTGGGCGAGTGGCTGCTTCATGCTGAACGACATGTGCTCTGGGTTCATGTGGTGGGGCTCCTCCCGACCGTGACCCCTTAGGAGGTTGATGACTACTCGGATGCAATCACTCAGATGCTCTAGCAGGCTCGGCTGGTGCTTCCTTTTTACTTGTCGCTTAGCTTCCTCCATGTTGATGTAGTCGTTGGCCTTCTTTTGCAGGTGGCTGAAGTCTCTTGGCGGCTTCCAAATAAGTGATCGGAAGAACTCTCCTTCGGTGAGCCCCTGGGTGAAGGCATTCACCAGCATGTCTGAGGAGACCGCCAAGATGTTCATCGCCACCTGATTGAAGCGCTAGATGTAGGCCTTCAAGGCCTCTTATGGCCCTTGCTTGAGCAAGAACAAGTTCACGCTCATCTTCTGGCGGCGGTGACTGCTGGTGAAGTGGAGAAGGAACGATGCCTAGAAGTACTTGAAGTTGTGGATCGACCCCTCCGGTAATCTTTTGAACCAGCGTTGCGCCGATTTAGCGAGAGTAGTGAGGAATGCCCGACATTTAACTCCATCAGTATACTGATGAAGTGTGGCCGCATTGTCGAATTTGGCCAAGTGGTCGTCCGGGTCAATGGTTCCGTTGTACTCCCCGATTGCCAACGGTGTGTAATGTTTTGGCAGAGGGATATTCAGAATTCCCTCTGGAAACTACCGATTGACTCACTCAGACGAATCATCCTCTCTAGGTGCCTTCCCTTTCCTTGCATCCCGAACAGGTGCGTCGTTTGAGGAAGACTCCCGGTTCTTGTCCGCTCGACCCCTTTCCTTAAATGGAGTCCAAAACAACGCTTGGTAGAAGGGGATAGGTGCATTGGGTGCATCCCCGTATGTGTCAGCCAGTTTCTTGCTACTACCTCGAGCGGATACTCTATTCGCTCAATCACCTTGCTTAGCCGGGCGACCACAGCTAAGGTTGCGGGCTCCTGCGTTTGGCGTTCGGCCAGCGCCTGTTGGTGTTCGGCCAGCGCCTGTTGTTGCTATTGCTCCACTATCTTCACCGCTCGAGCTTGTATCAGTATGTCAAGTTCCTCTTGCGTCAATGTCACCATTGTGAAGCATCCAACATCTTCCATCTTCTCGTTAGGATGTAGATTGCGTTCCCACAGACAGCGCCAAAATGATCCTGTCCGAAATCATGAAGCTAGAAAGCTAGGAGGTGGTGGCTTTGTTGACCGGATGTAGACTTCTCTCCGCTCTGCAAAACAAACGGAGTCAGTGTCGGGACAGGAAAGAGATCCCCGACATTGCCCTCCGACGCTCAAGTCAGTCACCGGAAAATAGGGAGAAGTAGAGCAACAGTAGCAACAGTGGAATACAATAGTAATGCATACCTCCGTCGGTGAAGGACCCCCCTTTATATAGAGCATTGGTTGGCGGCGTGTGCACTTCTCGAGGTATGAGCACGCTCTCCCATATGTCCCATGAAAGAGCCTTGTAAAGAAAGTACCCCTGGCACCATACCTTAACAAGGCACACATATCCCTAACACGACAATAGAAGCTTTGGTCGTACGATCCGCCTGTCAACCATACCTTGTGTCCGCAGCACTATCTCCCAAAAGGATGTCGCGAGATACTAGAGTGCTCTCGCTGCTTGTCTGAGCAGAGTAGCTGCTCGTCTGAGACTCCACTCCGTCCATGACTAGGTCCCACAAGGCACACATATCCTTGACATGACAATAGAAGTTTCAGTCGTACGATTCACCTGTCAACCATATCTCGTGTCAGCAATACTATCTCCCAAAAGGATGTCGAGAGATACTAGAGTGGTCTCGCTACTTGTCTGAGCGAAGTAGCCGCTCGTCCAGGACTTCGCTCCGTCCATGACTAGGTCTCGTTGCTGGGCTGAGCGGGGTAGCCGCTCGGTCGGGACACCGCCGCGTCTTTGGCTAGGTTCTGTTGCTTGGCCAAGTGGGGTAGCCGCTCGGTCAGGACTCCGCTACATCCTTGGCCAGGTCCCGTGCGACATCTTGCCACTCCATATCGAGTATCAGCTGTCTTGTGTATCATCCTGAGCCTGAGTGGGAGTAAGCTCGGACTCGTATCCTTTCGGTTGAGGCTTTACTATCCCAACCGGCCGCTGCAATTATCCTCTGATCGTCCCTTTGACACTTGGGTGTTGGCCGCCTTGATTTTGACCTCTACCATGGTAGTTGACCCCGTGCCAGGTAGGCTTACTCCATCGCCACATCAGCTATATTCGAGAAGATTAACATTAATAGCTTTTATGATTTAATGAATGTAATGGAGTCATGAGAGTCTATATATATCTGAATTGTAACTCTCATTTTATATATAAAAAAACATCGAACTTAGCAACTCAATTCTCCACTAAAATCTTCTTCTTCTATTCTCTTATCGTTATTGTTCTATAAAATATATTCTTTCCAACAATATGAAAATAGGTAAATTATAAAGTTAGCTTATAGTTGACCGCGAGTGGTTGAAAGGTGAGAGTATTGATGTAATCGACCTCTAATATTTTAATATTTATTTGACAATATGTTTAATGGAGCTTAGTCAATGTTAACCTAGTCAAGTATGAAATCTAGTTGGGTCAAGGTTGACCAAATGACTGACAAGTGGTGAGTAGTACCTATAGAGTAACCGTAAATGGTGAGTAGTTACTGAGTAACTATCAAGTCTAAGCAGGTCAAGATGACCTGATGCTTGGCAAGAGGAAAACCTTAGAGGAGGTAACCCTAAGTACCTAGGGGGAGGCAACCCTAGGTAAAAAGGAAAATCCTAGGAGAGGTAACCTTAGGTATTTAGGAGGAAGTAATCCTAAGTAATGAGAAGTCTTGGAGGAGTGAACTCTAAGTAAAAATCATAGTGAATGAAGTTAGACCCTAGTGAGTGAAGTTAGGTGGTAAAAGTCCTAGTGAGTGAAGTTAAGCAATATAAAATCCTAAAGGGAGGTAACCTTAGGTAATGAGAAGCCTTGGAAAAGTGAACTCCAAGCATATGTGATCGAATGAACCTAAGTATAGTTTTGCCAAAACTATTTTGCATGTACTATTATTTGTTATTGTGTTAATTTAGTATTGTAGGAAAAGTCTTAGTGGATCAGGCGATCAGATACTGAGTAGAGAAAGTCCAAACATATCCGGAGGACTAGATGTTTGGCAGATGAGTGAGGTAGGCTCTTGGAGGGAGTGCGGTGAGATTGTATCCTAATAGGGACAAACCTTAGGTACTGATTCAACTGAAGAGACCAAAGGATCTTTCTAAGTTGAGATCAGATAGTCATTACTATTTCATTTATGCATACTATATTTGCATTAATCTTGCTTTGCTGGTTTATGTTCTAACTCTGTTTTGCAGGGTAATTATTGTTTATGTTACTAACATTGTTTTATAGAGAATGAGGTATCGACAAATATGTTCAGTTGATGAATTGATGAAATATCAGAATAGTGAAATTCAAATTAGAGTACAAAAGGAAAAAGTTATTCAGTCGACGAATAAAGTCTGATAAGTCAACGGAACAACGTGATCTTAGGGATTGGACAGATCATATATGAGCAAACAAGGAAAGCAATGTTTAGTCGACAGAAGGATCATGATCCATCGACGGAACAGTGAGTTTTTTACGATCGAATTGATCGAATCATCGCAAACAAAAAAGGAACAGAGGATCCTTCGATAAATAGAAGGATTAGTCGACAAATAGTTTCAGTCGACGAAATCCTTTATCTGACAGAACGAGACTATATATATAATAAGCCCTCGAGCTCCGAGCCATGCACAACTACTTTTCAATATTCTACCGTGCTCATTCTTTGCTTATGCAATCGGCAACGACTATGACGCCGAGAGACTTTCGACAACCTACCCTTGTTTTGTTAGAGTGCTTCTTTCGTTAGAGTACCATCCCTAATAATTAACTCCTCCCAGCTACTGACGCACCATCAATGGTCCGCCCACTTACTTTTAATTTATCACAATTGACTCCTCCGAATGCTTGAAGCATCACTAGCTAGACACTAGTGCCTCTAAAACTTTAGGTACAATATATAGAATCTGTGACTGTGCTCACCATTACTTCCAATTTATATAACTATATCCACCTCAAACTCAAACTGTGTTCGCCATTACCTCCATTATATTTAATAGTTGCTCTGCTCATCCAACACATATGACAGAGCACTCGCGGGCGCGACTATAAATACTGCAATACTCCGGCACCTTCTCCTCACCGGTTCGACCAATTAATAATACATGAGGATGCGGGCCGTGGTAGTGCTGGCCTTGGCGTTGGTGCTGGGCCTCGTCGTCGTGGGGCCGTCGGAGTCGGCGACGTGCAACCCCCTTGATTTGATCCCGTGCTCAGCGGCGGTTCTGTCTGGGGCCCAGCCGTCGCCGTCGTGCTGCGCCAAGCTGAAGGAACAGAGGCCGTGCTTTTGCCAGTACAGCAAGAACCCCAGCTTGAAGCAGTACGTCAACTCCGGCAACGGCAAGAAGACGCTCGCCACCTGCGGCGTCGCCGTCCCCTCTTGCTGAACTGCCTGATGCCTGTGATTTCCTCTGGGAGGATGAGAAATCTTAATTCCAGCATATCACGTTCGGCACAAGTTCTAGATAAATAATCTAGATTATTAATATTTCTGTGTGGCAATTAAGTTCTAAATTCAATAAAATTTGGCATAATAATTATATACACTACAAGAAAACAGGGCTTTAGAGACGAAAAAATCTGTCTCTGAAAATCATTTTTCCGTCTCTAAAGAAAGTTTGAGACGGAATATTCCGTCTCAAAAATCCGTTAGTGAAAGCCCCGTAGCTAATTTTGAAACAGAAATATTCTGTCTTTAATTTTTGAAACGGATGAAAAAACTGTTTATAAATCTGTTTCAAGTTAACAAAATAAAATTAATTTCAAATGTAAATTCTGTCTCTAATTTTATTTTAAATCTGTTATTAATCCTGTTTATAAATCTGTTTACAATTCTATTTATAAATCTGTATATAATTTTATTTTTAAATTTATCACTAAATATTATTATATTACATTTTTATATTTTTCATCAATATATTTAAATAATTCTTCATTTCAAATAAATTAAAATTATTAAAAAGAAATAACTTCTAATTCCAAATGTATTATACAATTAACATTAAAATAAATAAATATTTACATTATCCAAACAAATTTGACCAATAATCAAACTATAAAGATCAAATTTTCCTAAATATAAATGATTTGTATATTCCATTTCTTGAATCATTTCCAAATCATCTCCTTGAGATTTTCTTCCCTCTATAATAATAAGTTTTTTTTCTCTTTCAATAATTTGTTCCTCTATCCTCGAGCTAATAACATGCATGCCTTCATTTTCTTCTTTTGCCCTCCCTGTCTTCGAATTCCATGAGATAAATTGCTTCTCTTGTACAGATTAATGAACCAACCAATTTTGTTGAGAAAATCTAACAAATCAAAATATGAAACAAGTCTTACAATATCAGAATTTTTAATACAAATAAATTAAAATTATACAAAAGTCATAATCAATATCAATGATCACCCACTAATTAGTCCATAGTTGTCAATGCTAAAGAATTAACAAGTCATGAAGACTCTTTTGGCTCTGAAACAATAGGCATCACAAAACCATAAAAATTAGGTCAGTGTGAACAAATACTTAAGTAGGATTTTCTTCAAATTTGAATCTTAAACTTAGAATCTCTAAGTACATAAAACAAAATCAAATACAAGATAATAGAAAATTTTGGATTCTAAGACTAAGATTTGAAATAGCAAAGCAACTATGAAATCAAACCTAATGAATAAAATACAATTGCAGAAAATAATAGTCAACATGAAGTAATTAACAAAACTAAGCATGGAACAAAACCTAGAGCATTAAAGAAACCTAATCTAACTTAACCTAATTGAATTTAAATGAAGACATAAAACTTAACAATTGAAAGAGCAATACAAAGCAAGAGTTAAGTAAACTAAGATGCATCAGATTGAACCTAACTATTGAAAGAGACATTTCACCGAACGTGAAATGAACACATGACATGCAAAAATTAGAACCTAACTACGGAACATTTTATCAAACAAGTTGGGTGCATGAAACAATTAAAGCCAAGTGCGTGCATTCTAATTAAGGGAGATCAAGTTTGATATAAGCATTCAATAAGAAACATAACACACATCCAACATGATAAAAGAAACAACCTAATAAATCTGATCAGGTTCAGATTACTACCCTTATCAGCAGTTTGTGGCTATTCTGACGATGGTAAATCTGTCCAACAACCCTCACCGCCTCAGAATTCACCGATACACGACAGTGGCACAAATCCAAGCACAAATGGGGTCACCGCAGCAATGGATATGCAATCCAGAAGATGCCAATCCGTTGATAAGTTGTGACGGCTGTCAAACAGGGAAGAGGAATAGAGATGACAACATCTCATACCTCCTTGTGGCTGACCGGATGGCCACGGCACAATTGAAGGGGGCAACGCGTGGTAACCCCTCGCAACTGCTGATACGCGGAAGAACAACCCTACTCTCCTGTGTACTCAGCTCTCCGACGGTGGCAGATGGAAGAGGAAGAAGTGGCAGCCGGTGAAAGAGATGGCGGCGACGCTAGCCGCCCAAAATTGCAGGTACTGTGGTCGGATGCGATGACATCGGCTGCATCTAGGGCAGAGACTCAAGGGGAAAAGTAGAAGAGGATCGGGCCGCCTGATAGCCCAGAGAGCTTGGTGTTGGTGAGGCTCGCGGAGAGAAGGACTGCTGCCGGCGGTGCTCTCGTGACAATCGGCGTGGTGAGGACCTCCGCGACGAGGAGACGACGACAGAGGAGGGAAGATGACGCGGAAGAAGAGAAAGGGGCACCGGTTGGAGAAGATGAGGAGAAGAAGAAGAGCAGAGAGTAAACACGGCGTGAGAGAGGAGGAAGAATCGGGGCGGCGACGAGATAAGGTGAGGAAGGATTCGACGATTAGAGAGGAATAGGGCACGGTAAGGAATTATAACCATTAATTAAATTAGATAACTAGGTTTATTTTAATTAAAACCTAAGTAATTTCTTTTATCAACTCCTACTTAAATTGGGTATTCCAAATAGATTTTTCTCAAGTGCAAATGTGTCCCCTCCAATTACATCTTACTAGCTCTGAAAAATTCCTAAAAATGTCTAAAAATTCCGTTAAGATTATTTCCCAATTAAATCTTATTATTTAATTATTATTATTATTTTTTTATTGTCGTATTTTACAATAAAAGTGCACAATTATTAGTAAAAATCAATAAAAATAATAAGAATTTAGGGACGGTAGGGTGGACGACCTCACGGTCGCATGAGGGGGCTAATTGAAAAGGTCGCGAACCTTGCGGCCTTGAGAAGCAACTGTAGACAACCTTAAGTGGTTACGATCGCCCTCACAACTACGGTCGACCTCGCAGCTGCGAGCAACCTTTGCAACAGTATAAGATAGCCACTAAGCACGAGAAAAATAAAATCAGAGGCGGGGGAAAAAGAATTTGTACCTACTCTGATAAAGCCAAAGCCAAATTAAGACGAGGAGAAAGGGTTAGAAAACCTAATTCATATTTATTTTTCTTTATAAAAAGTTATATATAATTTCATATTAAATTTGGTTTAAATTCTTTCTTAAAGTTTTTTCATATATTATATTTTATCAAAGTGAATATATTTACAATTCCATGTCTCTGATTTATATAAATATAAAACAAATTCTATTTTCGTTTAAAAATATTTAAACGATCACAAATTCCGTTTATAATCCATATTTATTTTTTTAATAAAATTTATACATAGCTTCGTATCAAAATTTGTTTTAAATTTCTTTTCAAATATTATATTTCATTAAAGTTAAACAAATTAATTATTATGTAACAAATCATATCGATTTATATAAATTTGAAATAGATTTTATTTTCGTTTTAACTTTTAATTAATTTATAAACGAAATTTGTCACAGAAATTATACAGTCTTCTGTTTATAATTCATATTTATTTTTGTTTATAAAAATTTATATGTTCGTTTCAAATTTGTTTTAAATTCTGTCTTAATTTTTTTTAAATATATAATTTACTAAAATGAAACAGATTAATAATTCTGTATTAAATCTGTCTCTGATTTATATAAATCTGAAACAGATTTTATTTCCGTTTTAACTTTTAATTAATTTATAAACAATATTTGTCACAGAAATGATACAGTCTCAAATTTTGTTTATAATTCATATTTATTTTTGTTTATAAAAATTTATATGTAATTTCGTTTCAAATTTATTTTAAATTCTATCTTAATTTTTTTAAAAAAATATATAATTTACTAAAATGAAACGAATTAATAATTCCGTATTAAATCTGTCTCTGATTTATATAAATCTAAAACAGATTTTATTTTTGTTTTAAAAATCCATTTCTAAAGCCCTGTTTTCTTGTAGTGATATGTACTGACTTTTATTAAACTATGTTCAATTAATTGTAGTATAAAGTGAAAAAGTTTAATAATTATTAACTTCCTAATTATGTACTAACCTCCAGATTTCAATCCACTGACATTATTGAAGACTGGAGTACACACTTGGTTGAGTATCTAAGTAGGAAATGAGCACTCCGAGATGGATATTACTGGTCTTCAAAATGGAGATATTAGAGGTTAGGGGTTTTGATGGAGAGATGTTTAATCTTGATAAAATATTCATAAAAATCCAAATATATGTGCTTAGATTTTTAAACTCTTAGATGCATGGTATATTTTTACTTTGTTCTTAGTATAATTGACTTGTAAAAAAAAGTAAAATGGAAAAGTGAAAAACGTGAATAAAAAAAGAAAGTTAGAAAGTAGATATCAAGTGCGTGCCTGTTATAGAACTTGGTACTAAGGTAGATTGATTAACTTGACATGATTGGCTTATCGGCACTTTCGACCAGATCCATAAGTTTTCATTGATATTGAAAGCCTATAATTAATAAGGAAATGCTCTACTATACAAAAAGCAAAAAATCCACGGAGCAATTGTTGTTAATTAGTTTCTATGAGGCATTGGCTATACAATTGACCTAGAACTGCTTTGATCCATCCTTCCAACCAATAGTGCATGTGCCTTCATTTCTAATTATTTGCAATCAGTAACAATAAATTTACAGGACCTATTGTCCTGTATTTTTTATTAACTGAGCCTAAAACTGCAGGTAGGAGAGAGGAGTTTCTCATCATTATTAGTTTCTCCTTTGCCTTTCTGAAATTCCTATCAAATAATTGTCCTGTATTTTTTATTAATCGTTCTCGTCTAGTTTTCTAATGGAAACTAATTATTGAGTAGGCTCTAGGCCCTCGTATCTTAAATTTGCTGAAGAAAGCGGACTGAATAAAGAAAAAACGGGTTTATTGAGAGAAAAAGAAGAGAAATCTAAGAAAAAGAAAATCATCGTTCTCTCCATTTTATAAAATAATAATAATAATAATAATAAAAATAATCTCTCAAACAACTATATATATATATATATATATATATAGTTGTTTGAGAGATTATTTTTATTATTATTATTATTATTATTTTATAAATATATATATATATATATATATATATATATATATATATATAAACTTTGATTCATATAGGCACAACTATTAAAAATATCCTAAATATTAAAAAATTAAAAATTATTAAAAATAATAAATAGATATTCGAAAACTTTGAAAAGATCTTAAATGATATTTTTAAGATCTATAAAATTTGATATTTATAGGTTCAACTTGGTAATAAATCTAGGTCTTTGAAGCAACTTCATTTTAAATTAAATAAATCTAATTTTGTTATCTAAGTTAAAACCTATGACCTTTTAAAATTTAGAAAATCTTCTTAGATCCATCCTATGGATCAGTTGAGATCTAAACTTGGTACCTTATTCTTGTTTTTGTATCATTTAAGTTCTCTTTGTTTCTGGTTAAAAGCTACAAGGGTTTTATAGAATCTGATACAAAGGCGGACCCCCTCCTCTCAAAAAAGAAAATAACAGGTAAAATAAGAAAGACTGACTGATGTGAAAATCAAAGTGATCAAGAAATAATCAAAATCACTAACCCGAGCATGGGCATGAGGGTCGAGAACCGTCGACCGGGCTTGTGTGGTCGAGTGGGCCTCGAACAGCAGTTGGACGGGAGTGGCCGATCAAACATGAGAGGCTGATTGGAGCCATTACTTGCGACGTACAGACGAGGTTGAAAACTAAATAATAATTTACTTGGTCTATTGCTCTGTCCGATCGGGTCTAAAGATCGACCGGATATATTGCGCCTCCCCAGCAAGAGGGGGGGCCGAGTGAAGAACGAATGGTTGACTGCATTCCATGCAACCGAGCTGGCGATCTCCCAGCTGAGTGGCAGCTAATCAGCTTACAGCGGGACCTATATATCTATCATGTCGTACTCTTTTAGAAGCTTGTGTTGCAAAGGACAGAGAATATCCTGCCAGTAAATCATTCTTTAGAAGCTTTCAACCTATCAAATCACAGAGATTTGTACACTCGTTTAAGGAAGCATGTCAAAGGCCTTTTATGATCTGTCCTTTCTTAAGAATACTTTGGAAAGTGTGCAAATACTTTGAGATACGTGAGTAAGCCTAACAATGATATTATAAAAGGGAGATCTTCATTTACAAATAAAAGTATGCGATGTTCTATATTTTCATATGCCCATTTGTTGTTACTCGTTTCCACTATTTTCTTCTCTTGAACTGTATATTGACTTGAACGTTGGAGGATCAACATGAGATATTCTTCTCTAATCCGACACTAACATTCTTTATATTGCAGGACCACGAAGAATTTTCATATTGGCAAAAAGGTGGAACCGTCACTCTAGCAGCCCCTGGCCCCGGCCCCACAAGATTTCAGAGGGAGTAAATCACAGTTAATGCTGAGCAGGATAGATGACTGGGGGTCGAAGGAATTTTTGACGCAGCATACTAGGGTTTTATCCCCGAGTGCAACTGGCGACCTTCGACCCTACGACTTCATTGACAAGCTACAAGCACCTAACCAACTGATCCAGCCCATGGGGGCACGAAGAATCTTCATATGGTCAATAGTAAAGTGACATTCCTAGCTAATTATCTTTATGGCTTTCGAATAGGATCAGAACTATGAATTGTTTTCTCATTCATGCTCAAATGGACCTAGCTACAGATTAAAGGAGATAAGGAATTAAGCTATCAAATTTTCCCTTGTAAATTATCTCTTCATTAACGCGACAGGAACACCTTTTAAAAAAAAAAGTAGGCAGCCTGTCATGCATTAAGCAAATAATTTATATGGAATTTGATCACATTTTTCAATCGTCAAATCATTTCAACATCCCCAGAACGTCCATTCTATTTTTTTTCTTAATTTATTGTATTAGAATAAATATATGTAAATGACAAATTAACTCTAACCAAGATGAAGATGAAGTTCTCGTTCAAAACGTGCCTAAGCTTGTGGCGTGTTCGATACCACTTCTTGTAAATATATTCATTTTGCATTATTGAGCATGTTTAGTAGTTATTTATTTTCTTTCAATCATTTCACAGTACATGAGGTTCTTTCACTCGCATGCTAAAATGGATTCTCCAATCCACTAAATTTATTATTTTTTTAATTAATAATATTATTATTTTCAGTGTGCTTGGTTGATCCTTTCATTTTTCTTGGCATCATATTAATTCAATTAGTATGTTTTATTAGAGTAAAAAACAATATTTCCCATTGTCTCGTTGATTAGGATGTAAACTCTACTCCAAAACGCGTTCCCGAAAACCCAA
Source organism: Zingiber officinale (assembly GCF_018446385.1). Classification (NCBI taxonomy): domain Eukaryota; kingdom Viridiplantae; phylum Streptophyta; class Magnoliopsida; order Zingiberales; family Zingiberaceae; genus Zingiber; species Zingiber officinale. Next base: position 17,809,661 of record NC_056004.1, read on the forward strand.
GATTTAGTTGAAATTTGATCTTAAAAATTTCTTCTAATTTTTTTTAACGAACGATAGCTTGGAATGAATCTAAAGATTAGCATAGAAATTCATAAAAAAATAAATATAAGTTAAAACTCAAACGTTAATTATAAGTTACGCCTTCGATATCAAACAATACAGAAAATCTTTCACAGTGCCATTTGGGTTCCCTGCCTGTCCATGGCATGCAAACAAAAAAGTCAACAAGAATGGGGTTGACTAGTCTGCTACCAATATCTCCACGTTTATTTCGTTAGAAAATCTTATTGCAATCTCGACGGCTAGCTGTTCTGAGGTCTGAACTCTGAACTTTGCTGTGGTGGAGTCCAGACTAAATTTGTTCTTTCTTTAATTTCCTCGTCTGCTGGCACAGAGAGAGAGAGATGGAGAGTCTGATGCTCCCCGTACTTCCTCTGGTAAAAAGCAAATCAACTGATGGATTTCTTATTCTTCCTCTTCCTCTGCCGATTCTTCCCTATCTCTAGAACAAGAAGTAAGGGCTGAGTTTTTGTTTCTCTTTTTATCGATTTCCTTTTATTGAAGGATGAACTAGTTTCATTTTATAGGGCTTTCTTCTTCATCAGGGTAGATGGGAATGAAGAATTCAAGAAACAGAGTCTATCTTTACATGCTTTGGAGGAGCATAAGCAGGTATCTGAAATTTGTTCTGTTACTATAGAAATTTCTTGCAACATTAATAGTTGTTTTGTTTCTTATTGAAGAAATCTACATGTTTGCTACTGTATTTTCAAATTTTTTGAGGTCTGATTTGTTGTTTAAAGCTCTGGTAGTTCAAGTTCCGGTTATATGATTTTAACTATGCAAATCGATTTAAGATTCAATATTTAACTATCTTCTATGTAGAAAATTTAAATAACATACTCTACGCCATTTTTTTTATACAAATAATTTACAAATTATTTTTTAAGGATTAGATACTTCGGCTTAAAATGTGGTTCTTTATAGAAGCAGCGACTTTTTCTGATGGGTCAAAGAGAAAAAACGTGTTAAAATGGTGACTGACTGTTTCTTTTCAGTAGAGAAGTTTGACCCTCACTCCCGATTCCCATTGGCCGTCCACCTCTTCAACTTTCCGGCCAGTGGCTTTAAATCAACCCTGAAAGGGTCAACCAGTTCGAGGTTCATACAAAAAAAAACAAAAGTCAACTAAATTTAGTCGAGACAGTTCAACTATTTTGCAACTCCAATCTCGGATTTAAAACGCTGGTTCAATCTTCTATTCAAGTCAAAGAAATCCCAGTCAAATTCTAAGCTGTAAGATTTGTTTCTTTAATCCAGTAAAGAGTGCTTGATGGCAGATTTCTTCTTTGATTGGATCATTTTTCAGTTGTATTTCCTATTGCAGAGTACTGAATGTGCGTGAGAGAGAGGGAGGATGAATTGATAAGAGAGGAACGAAACAGCTATCTTCAGGCAGAGGTAACAACTATTTTTGCGATTTGGTGTTAATGGTGAGTGTCGTACTTCCTGCTTATTTTCATTTCTAATTATGTTTTTTTTCCTACTTTGCTGCTATCTCTAATTCAAAAGTAAAGTCAGTAGATATATGAAATTAATTGCTGTGGATAATTGTTAAGTATGAGTAGGGATGTAAAGAGGATTAAAGTTTAGGGTTTAGGATTTAGAGTAAGATGCTAAATGTAAAACAAATGGTGTAGAAATCTGAAATCCATCGAACAGAGATGAGTAGGCGCGATCATAATAAGTCAGAAAGAATAGAATGGAAGAAGAAATGAACGGCGCTGAGCGGCATAGAATTGAAGGAAGAACGTAGATACGGGAAGCAATGATACTTCTATGATCTTATGAGATTATCAGCCTGCATCATTTCTTCTTCGTAATCTTTGAATTAAGAGACCTTTAATATATTAAATCGAAACTTGTTCAAAAAATCTATAATTAATTATCAGGTTTAAAAAACATTGTTTAATGTCTTTTAAGAGGTTTTGAACAATTTTTACTATTATTTTGAAGTTATTTTCGTCTTTTGTGTCGTTAGAGTTTTAGACTATTTAAATCTTTATTTAGTTGATGTTAATGTATTATCATGATGTTGTGCATTATCTTTTATTTTTGAATTAATTTTATTTTGTTAAACCTAAAGACGGTCTCTACATTTGAAGATTTCTTGTATCCTTTTTGAAATTTCCCATTAAAAATCAACCTGTAGAATAATCATTATTTTATTCGACGTCAATATATTTGTATTCTTGATTCAACCCTCCTTTCCCACGTCAATATATTTGTATTCTTGATTCAACCTTCCTTTCCCACGCTTGGGAAAGTTCTAGTTTTAAGATCTAACCGCCTAGATCGACCAAACATATAAGGTTTGATTTCACCCACTTGCTGAATATTTGACTCCTACAAACTATGATCCTGGTTGCCTTATCAAAATCATAGGTATAAAGCAACTTCATCCTACAAAGAACATCAAGCTCATAGTTTATCAATTTGACTATGATAAATAAGAAAATAGTTAGAAAATTGCTAAAAGTATAAGCGATTGCCCCTAATATTGTCGGAGATATTGGAATTTTCTGAATTGAAATTATAAGAAAAATAACTCAAACTTATCTATCGAGATGTCTTGAGAAGGTAATCTCAAGTTGTCAAGCAAGGAAGGAAGATCTGGTTGATTGTCAGTGCTACGAGTGCTCAAGCCGGTCGCATAGTGGTGCGCTAGGTCTAGTGGGTCTCTTTGATGAGAAGACCACACAGACAATTAAGCACTGATTGTTCATAATAAATTTGAGCAATAACAAAAAGAGGATTCATATGGTAAAATATTGGTCGATTCTTTTAGGCAAATTTTGCCCCAACCAATCAGCATTTGAAGTGTTAAGTCTTGCTCACACACGAGTCAATTAATATATTTTGGATCTTGGATTGGCGCCCCCTATGAACACACATGTGAGAGAGAATCTCTCCCTATACATATATTCACAATTTCAATACTTTCAATACATTATAAATCAACCATAATACTATGAAACTCTTAATGTCGGACTAAAGTCTCATTCATAATGTAGTCGCATTTCTTTATTATCTCTCTTATTTCCATTTAAATTTTCAACAATATCATCATTTGGTCCTAGGGTCAATTTGATACTTCCCCATCATTGAGGGAGCTCAACCTAGCAACAAAATTACCTTTGATCATCTTTCAAGTTTGCCCAAACATCAGTTAAAGATCAAAACACCCTGATCAACCACTAACCATGAGAAATAAATTGATTTCCTTGTATTATCGACTTTTTTTCTTAATTTATTTTCATTGAATATAGATTCCTCGAGTAATCACCTATCAAATGATGGATGACATACTCTTCTTTTACTTTGATAAGCGATGTATTGACTGTGCATCTACTTTTATAAGGCTAACAATATATTTATTTATTTATAAGTGCATGCACATTTCTTTTGAAGGACCATCACAAAAGTATATAACTATATAGATCTCAAAAAGAGATGACCTTCACAATCTCAACTCTAAGGAACCTAACATACTGCCTGAAGAGTTTTCATAATGAGCTGATTTATTTTCTAATAATATTACCTATATATTCATTTAAATATCATCATGTGAGATTAATTATTACTTTTAATTTTTAAATTTTACTTAATAGTTTTATCTAAATTTTTAAACGGTAAAAATCACAAGTGTGTTCTTTTTTTATTGGAATAATCACAAACGTACTTAGTTTTTTTATTTATTATCAAAACAACATTTGATACCGTCTTAGCTCTTCTTATTTAGCATTGCTGTATTAATTATAATTCATAATTTTTGTAACATGAATATTTCAATTCATAACTAATAATACTATATTGTAGTAGTTACAATTTATAACTATAATTATATGAACACTTCATCTCTGATTAATATTATTCGTAGCAATTATAAACCGTAACTGCTACAACACATATAGTTAATTTCTGATCTACATTGATCAACAATATGTTATAATAGTTAGCATTCACACCAATTTTTCTATAATATTTCTAACATTTTGGGTAAATCATCTATTTTATTAAATTTAGACAATCACTTTTCACTATACTCTATATCACCTATCCTAAAACTTTCATTATCTTTATTATTTTTTATTATTATTTATTATTTATTTCTCTCCTATGTAATATCTACTTTTTATTACCGAATCAATTCCCTTTATTTTTTCTCTCACCCAAATTAAATGATATTTTAATATTTAGGGAATAAATTTCATTCCCTAAATATAAAGTACTATTCATAAAATATAAATTTAGGAAATAGATAGTAGGTGATGCAAAAATTATTTTTAAGTAAATTGTAAAATTTAAGATATATTTTTGTGTTTAGGAAAACTGATGTGGATGTTCTTTATAGGATCATAACTACCATATAGTTGTAGCAGGTATGAAATTATAACTATTATAATTGTATAGTTATATATGCTATGATCCATAGCTGTTAATTATAATAATATCGAAACTAAGAGTATTTAAAAAAATAAAAATGGACTTAGATACGATGGGGTTGTTATTTGATAATAAATGAAAAAATGCATATATTTTATGATTCCAATAAAAAAACACCCTTTTAATTTTTAGTTTTTATCGCTATTATAAACTATATATCTTGAATAATATAACCTCCTAAATGACTCACCAAGATAAAGATGACTTGAACCCCATTATTATGCGATTTCCTTATGGAATTACATCAGTTGTTCTTATGTATGAATTTCTAAAAGTTTCGGAATAATTCAAAATTGGATCATATATATCATTAATGCAAAACAATTTAAAAGAGAATGATCGTGAAATCTAACCTGAATCAAGAGTTATTGCCATTTAATAATTGTTGTTAAAGCAAAATGAAGTTCAGGAAGTAAAATCTTATTGTAGATTCAGGGAGGAAGCTAGGATCTTGATTCAGCATAGACAACACTAATATAATTAATAAAATATAAAATATAAAATCTTATAATCATAATGGTTCAAGAAATATAATAGTTCAATTTTTTTATAGCTTATTTGATGCTAAGTACATTAATCTTTAACTAGTGAAGTGAAAAGTACGAGCCGTTGAATTAGGATTTCAGAGTAAATATAGCTCTAGATATTGGAGAGGTTTGAAGTATATTTTTTTTATAGTAATATAGGTTTTTATCTTTACAGATCTAACTATTCTTGGAGGTGGACAACCCTCTCACCTAGTTCGCCTATAAAGTAAATCTAGAAGCGCTAGGGGTAGTGTGCCTAATAGTTTACCTCCATAGTTAACTACCCCCATTACTGAGCAGCATAAGCTAGTTAAATGGTTTTACAAGACATTGTGTGCCACTTTGTACAGTCGTTATGCCAATTGGGTTTGTCAATTAGTTTTACAAGACATTGTGCACTGCCTTATTAAGTCGTTCTACCAATTAATAGCCTTATTGCATGCTCTAGCTGCGTATTGCATTGAGATGCTTTGTGAATCCACCGATCATCTTTCTGTTGCATTGTGTCTAGGGGCAGGTTTGGAGTATCTTCACGAGGGTGTAAGATCAAACTAAAAAAAGAGAGAAAATTTAAATTTAAGTATGGAGAAATTATTATTTTTCTTTTTGTATATAAATCTTATATTATTTTGGGTGTATGTAGGCTATTCCACCTGTGATGGATCATGATATATGTCAACATATATATTGTTCAACCACTCTATCATGACTAGGGTATGATTTTACATCGTTTTCTTGTATTTGATGGATTAATTAAAAGAAAAACATATTATTTTTTGGCACTGGAAAATATATATATATATATATATATATATATATATATATATATATTTTACACACAACAACTATACTATTTTTTCTGGGCCCCACCTCTGGATAGATTGATCTTCCAAAGGGAATAAGGAGACAACAACCGTTTTCTTTTTGATAGGACAAGAAGCCTCATACCTTACCCTTTGAAGACCCCATTTATATATTATAGACCCATTTATGCTATTAGCCATAAAAAAAAACAGTACAAATAGAGGCCTCCACACACAAGATCCATATTAATTAATTTGGTCCATGATTACAATATTAATTAGATCACTATATTTAATTTAATTTTTAATGACAAATTTATTAGTTATTGTTGGAGTAGGTGGTTCATATCTAATGGGCAACAATCAGACCGTAGCACGGCCATGGTGCAAAGCACAGTCAAGTTGCGCTTCGTGTTGGAAATCTATGTTCAACAGAACACGGTCGTGTTCTTTGACATGGCTAGGCAGTGTTCTGTTCTAGAGACGATTAATTTGGAGATGTGAATATCATAGGGGTATATGTGTCTTAATTCCTCGATATGGTTAGGGTTGTATAAATACAGAAGATGTAATCCTTACTCATTAATTTTCTAGTGAACATTTTCAGTCACTCCCATGGATGTAAACACATCGCCGAACCATATAAATTTGTGTGCTATTCTCTCTCGTGTATTTTATTTTCAACTACTTCATATTTTGTGTCGGAATTCATTGCTTGATCTCAACAATTGGTATTAGAGCTCAAGTCATCATGTCTGATATTTAATCTGCTAAATTTGATCTGGCAAAGTTCAATGGAACTGGTAATTTCGAATTATGGTAAAGAAGAGTTAAAATATCTGTTAGTATAACAAGGCATGGTAAATCTGTTATGTGAAAAGAAATCAGAATGGATGGAGAAGATGGATTGGGAGGAACTACAAGCAAAGGTTGTGATAACAATTAAGCTTTGTCTAACTGATAATGTGATGTATCATATTATGAATGAGGAATCACAAGTGAAAGTTTGGTAAAACTTGAAAAGCCAATATATGTCTAAATCATTGACAAACAAGCTCTATCTTAAGCATAAGCTATTAGAGCTTAAGATATCAAAGGACACAAATTTAAGTTAGCATATCAACATGATTTATTAGATCATAAGCGATCTGAAATGAGTTGATGTAAAGATCGAAGAAGAAGATAACGTGCTAATGTTGTTGAATTCTCTACTGACATCTCATATGTATAAGAATTTGGTTACAACTCTAATGTGGATAAAAGAAACTCTCAAGTTAGATGAAGTCACAATTGCCTTGTTGGGTTTTTATCAGTGAAAGAAAGCTAGTGATAAAATTTCTCAAGGTGAAGAGCTCATGGTGAGAGGTAACCAGGAACGTGGTAGGAGCAACTTTTGGTTTGAGTTGGGTAACAATAGAACTCGATCTAAATCAGGGAAGGAGAAGGAGATCATGTATTATAAGTGTGGAATAAAGGGGTATATCAAGCGAGACTGTCCAAAGAAAAAGAAAGTGAACGACGAGAATAAAGATGGTTTATTAAAATATGCAAATATAGTGTAAGAAGAAAATTTAGATATCGACGATGGTGATATGATTTCTATCTTATCTGGTTCAAAACAATTAACAAACTCTTGGATTTTGGATTCAGCATATTCCTATCACATGACATCTAACAAAGATTGATTTGATACCTATAAGTTAGTTAATTTTGATTATGTTCTGATGGGTAACAATACATCTTGTCAAGTTATTGGAATAGGACATATCAAAATTAAAATATTTGATGGTGTGGTTAGAATGTCATGCGATGGTAGACATGTATCAGATCGGAGGAAAAGTTTGATTTATTGGGCACTTTAAATTGTAATGGTTGTAGTTATAAATCTGTAAGTTGAGTGATGAAAGTGACTAAAGGTGTTCTTATAGTAATGAAAGGATAGAAACTAGTAGAAAATATTTATAAACTATTAGGCACCACAATTGTAGGTGAAGCTATCGTTGTAAAATCTGAATCAGATAACACAATCATGTGACATATGCGGCTGGGTCATATGGTTGGGCATGGAATGATGAAACTTCATAAAAGAAAATTATTGATGGGTGTCAAGATATGCAAACTCGATTTCTGCAAGTTCTGTATTCTTGGAAAATAAAATAGAGTGCAATTCAAGATAACTACACACAAGATAGAGAGAATTCTTAATTATGTTTATATAAAAATCTCGGGGCTAGCCAACATTATATCATATGGAGGACATATGTATTTTGTAAGTTTCATTGATGATTACTCACCTAAAGTTTGGGTGTAATCCATGTGACATAAGTTAGAGACTTTTACTAAGTTTGAGATGCGGAAAACTTAAGTAGAGAATTAGACCAAAGAAAAGTTAAATGTCCTAGATTAGATAATGGTATTGAATACATAGAGTCGAATTTTTAAGAATTTTATGAGCAATATGGGATAAAAAGACATTTACAGTTCATAAGACACAACAACAAAATGATGTAGCAAAAAGAATGAATAGAACAATAATTGAGAAAGCTCGATGTCTCAGATTGAATGTAAGGCTTACAAAAAACTTCTGGGTAGAGGTAGGGAATATGACATATTTCTTAATAGATCACCGAGGGAAACACTAGATGGAAAAGTATCAGAAGAGGCGTGAACATGTAATCTGATCGATTACTCTAATTTGAGAGTGTTTAGATGTCTATCCTACATGTTTATTTCTAGTGAGGACAGATTAAAGCGGGATGTGAAGTCTAGACAATGTACTCTTTGAGAAATTAGAAAGGGTGAAATACTTAAAGTTTTAGGATCCTAAGGCAAATAAAATAGTGATTAGTAGAGTTGTGATCTTTGATAAAAAAACAAGTCATGTATAGCATACTTAAGGGGATGAAAAAACTGTTATCAGAAAATTTCAGCAACAATAGGATAAGGTGTAGGTGGAGTTAAAAACTCATGATTTTGATTCTCATAGCTCAAAGAATATGGAGCATCAAATTATAACTATAGACAAGACCAAACATATTATCAAACCACCATCAGGTATGATTTTGAAAACTTGATTTCTTATGCACTTATCATTAGTAGTGCAAATCCTACTATTTTTTAGAAGAAAATATTAGCTCAGAGAAAAATAAATGGATAAATGTTATGGTGGAGGAGACAGTCTCTACACAAGAACCAAACATGATATCAGGTGAAATTCCCAAAGGAGAAGAAGACTATAGGATTAAATGAATATATAAGAGAAAAGAAGTCATATTAGAAAATGAGGAAGAAAAATTCAAGACTCGTCTAGTAGCAAAGGGTTATTTATAGAGAAAAGGAATTGACTATGATGAAATTTTTTCTCCTGTGATCAGACATACTTCCATCAGATAAATGTTGGCTTTGATAGCGCAATGTGATATGTAGTTGGAGCAAATGGATGTTAAAATAGCCTTTCTCTATGGTAATTTGGAGAAACAAATTTGTTTGACACAGCCAGAGGGGTTTAGTTAGCCTAGGCAAAAGCACATAGTTTATAAATTGAAAAAAAAAATATTTTATGGGCTAAAGCAATATCCAAGGCAATAATGTAAGCTATTTAACTCCTACATGATTCATAATGGCTATAAAAGATGCGAGTATAATTGTTATATTTATGTGAAAAGTCTTGATGATGATTCACTTACTTTCTTGTTATTTTATATGGATGATATGTTGATTGCTATGAAAAGTATGGGTGAGGCTAATAAATTGAAAAAATTATTGAGTGAAGAATTTGATATGAAAGATTAGGCGCGGCCAAGAAAATTCTTGGGATGGAAATTCATAAGGACAAAGTCTCTAAAAGATTATGGCTATTTCAGCATAGTTATGTTGAGAATGTGTTAGACAAGTTTAACATAGGTAATGAAAAATCAGTGAGTACACTGCTGACGCATCATTTCAAATTGTCCATCGCACAGTGCCGAAAGACATATGATAAGATTTAAGATATGTTAAAGGTTCCATATGCTAGTACAGTGGGTTGTCTGATGTATGCTATGGTTTACACAAAACTTGATTTGGTGTATACTGTTAGTGTAGTGAGTAAGCTTCTTTCAAATCTTGATCGACAATATTGAGATGAAGTCAAGTGGATTTTTAAAAATTTGAGAAATACTGAAAATTATGGTATCATATTTAGTAGATAGCAGAGTGATCCTTCAGTTGCGGGATATGTAGATGTAGACTATATAGGGGATTTGGTTGATAGAAGGTCTACTACAAGATATATGTTCACTCTAGTGGGAGGACTCATTTGTTAGAAGTCCATGACACAACCATAGTTGTGTTATCCACTACTAAGTCAGAGTACATGGCAGTAACAGAAGTCACCAAAGAAGTGTTATGGCTTGTAGGGTTGGTCAAATAACTGGTGTTCGAAAAAGTGGAGTCAAGTTATATTGTGATAGCCAATGTGTCATCTATTAGGCGAAAAATTAGATATATCATGTGAGAACCAAATATATAAATATAAGATTTCACAAGATCATGGAGCTGATTTTTTTAGTGAAATATTACTTTTAAAAGTCCACACTTCTAAAAATATTATAGACATATTAACAACGCCAGTTACTACTAAGAAGTTCAAGCATTGTTTGAGTTTGATCAATTTCTTTAATTGCTAGATAAGATTCACCCCAAAGTCAGTCTCTCAAGTGGAGTTCTCAGATGCTCATTTTTCTTCTAAGAGTGGATATCGCTAAGGTGGAGATTGTTGGAGTAGGTGACTCATATTTGATGGGCAACAATCAAACTGTGGCACGATTATGGTTTGAAGCACATCCAAGCTGTGCTTCGTGTTGGAAATCTATGTTCAACAGAACTAACACGGCTTGGCCATGTTCTCTGATACAACTTGGCCATGTTTTGTTATAGAGATGCTGGTTAATTTGGGGATGTAAATATTATAGGAGTATTTGTGTCATAATTCCTATATATGGCTAGAGTTGTATAAAATACAAAAGATATAACCCTTAGTCGTTAATTTTCAAGTGAAGATTACGACAATTCCCATAGACATAGACATATCGGCGAACCATGTAAATCAGTGTGTTATTCTCTCTAGCATATTTTCTTTTCGACTGCTTCATATTTTGTGTCGAAATTTGTTGTTGATCTCAACCATTATAATTTTAATTTATAAGTCCAAATTTCGTCCATGACGACCGGTCATGGCTGGCCCCAAGCCCGGATAAAGGAGTAGTGTTGCATTAGGTTGTCAGTCAGCGTTAAAGCTATGATAAATATTCAATGAATGGATCTATTAAACTATTGTGCTAATGCTAGGTTGTTCCTTAGAAGGAACACGTTGCAGGATCTGACTGTAACATCTCGAGAAGGATCACTACATCTCCAGAACTCAGATGTAGTGCTAAATATGCAAAAAGTTCACGTTGCAGGGTCTGACTATAACATCTCGACAAGGACCGCTACATCTCCATGAGAACTTGAGTGTAGTGTTAAATAAGCAAGAATTCTCATATCATAGGTTGAATAAGAACAAATATAATAGGAAAACTAATAATCTAAGATTTAGAACATGGAATGTAGGAACCCTCACTGTAAATAAATAGAGGTAGTAGATATGATGATTAAGAGAAGAATTAGTATTTTATGTGTACAAGAGATAAAATGGATAGGCGAGAAGGTAAAGATGATAGAAAATTTGGTTTTAAGTTATGTTACACTGGAAAGAGTAAATCAAGAAATGGAGTGAGTATTATTATAGATAGTTCATTAAAAGATGAAGTTGTAGGAGTAGTTAGAAAAGAGGATAAAATTATAGCCTTTAGATAATAGTGGTGAAAGAAAATATGAATATAATTAGCGTATATGCACTGCAAATATGATTAGATAAAGCTACAAAATCAAAATTTTAGGACGACTTAGATGAAATATTATAAAACATTCTGCCAAATAAAATGATTTTAATAGCAGATAATCTAAATGAGCATGTCAGAGTGAAAAATGAGGAATATTAGAGGCTACATGGGAGTTATGGATTTGGAACGAGAAATGAGGAAGGGAAAATAATATTCGATTTTGCGATAGCATATGATCTTATATTAGCTAATACATTTTTTAAAAAAGAGAAAAATACTTAGTCACGTTCAAAAGTAGGAATAATAAATCACAAGTTGACTTTCTTATAGTTAGGAAGAAGGATAGAAAGATTTGAAAATATTGTAAAATCATTCCTAGAGAAAGCTTAACTATCCAACATGTGTTAGTAATGTTGGATATATGCCTCAAATATAGTATCAATAGAAAGAAAATATATACAACTCCTAGAATTAAGTGGTGGAAGTTAAAGGATAAGAAGCAAAATATATTTAAGGAGAAGGCAGGAGTACAAACATTAAGTGAAATATATGGTAACTCTAATACGACATGGGATAAGATGATATCAAAGTTGAAAATAATAGGTAAAAGTGTACTCAGTGAGTTAAATGGACATGTACCACTAAGTAAGGAATCTTTGTGGTGGGATGAGAAAGCATAAGAGAAAGGGAAGGAAAAAATAAATAGCTTATAAGGAATTATATATTTATAAAAACGAGAAAAACTTAAAAAAAATACAATAGCCAAATAGCCAAGAAAGAAGCTAAAAAAAAGTAATGAATGAAACTTTTGAATGATTATATCAAAAATTGGATACAAAAGAAGGAGAAAGAGATATTTATAGAATAACTAAAGTGCTCTAGAAGACAAGAGATTTTATCTAAATAAAATATATTAAAGATAAATATAATATGATATTAGTAAATGATAGAGAAATAAAAGAGCAGTGAAGAGGTATTTTCATCAACTTTTTAATGAAGGTTTAGGTGACCAACTTAACTTATATAATTTAAGTAGGTCAAATGAATATAGAAATTTAAATTTTTATCATAGAATTCAAACTTCAAAAGTAGAACAAACTTTAAATGTGATATGCAATGGAAAAGCCTTTGGACCAAATGATATTTCGATAGAGGTATGAAAGTTCCTAGGAAAATAAGGTATTAAATACCTTACAAAATTATTTAATATGATATTGAAAACGAAAAAAATGTCTGATCAATGGAGGATAAATACTCTAGTTCCTTTATATACGAACAAGGAAGACGTATAAAATTGTACAAACTATATGAGTATTAAACTAATAAGTCATATCATGAAACTTTGAAAAAAAAATAATAGAAAAAAAGATTAAGAAAGTAGACCATAGTAATTGAAAATTAATTTGAGTTAATACATGGAAGATCGACAATAGAAGTTATATATCTTCTTAGACAATTAATTAAAAAATATCAAGAGCAAAAACAAGATCTACACATAGTATTCATTGACTTAGAAAAAACTTATGATAGAGTTCCAAGAGAAATTATATAGAGAATTCTAGAAAAGAGAGGTGTTAGCGTAACATATATTAAATTAATTAAGGATATGTATAAGGATGTAATAACCAAAGTAAAGACTTCAGGTGAAGTAATTGAAGTATTTCCAATAAAGATAGGGTTACATCAAGGATCAACTCTAAATCTCTATCTTTTTATACTAATTATGGGCGAACTCACTGTTCACATTCAAGACACAGTATTGTGATGTATGTTATTTGCAGATGATATTATTTTGGTAGATAAAACACATGAAATAGTAAATGCTAAACTAGAATCTTAGCGGAAAATACTAGAAGGAAAATGTTTTAGGCTTAATAAAATAAAGATAGAATATATGAAATTTAAGTTTAGCAATATTAGACGTAATGAGATAATTGTTGAGATAGGAGATGATGAGTTGTCTGGAACCGAGAGGTTTAAATATTTAGGATCATTTTTGTAAAACAATGGAGGAATTGAGACAAATGTTTTATATAGAATACAAGTAGAATAGTTGAAATGGATGAGAGTGTCGAGTGTTTTATGTGACCGTAAAATACATCTAAAATTTAAAGTAAAGTTCTACAAAATCACAATTAGACCTATTATGCTATATGGAGCTGAATGTTGGACTATAACTCAAGCACATGAATAGAAGATGAGAGTTACAGAGATGAAGATGTTAAGGTGGATGTGTGGATATACGAGGATGGACAGAAAAAGAAATGAGAGCATTAGAGAGAAAGTCGAAGTTGCATCTATTGAGGAAAAACTCCGAGAGATACGTTTAAGATAATATGAACATGTACTTAGATGGCCAATGAATGCTCCAGTTACGTGATGTGAAATTATAACCAACACGTATATTAAACGAGGAAAAGAAAGATTAAAAAAGACTTAGTTAGTAATAATAAAATAAAATAAAATTTATTTAAATATAAATGATAATACAGTAAGAGATAAAGTTTTAATGGTTTAAAGAAATTTATATATTTAATTTTTATCTAATGGGATAAGATTTAATTAGTGTTGTTGATATTGAACTTCAAATTCAGATAAATAAATTCTTTAAATTCAGAGAAATAAATTCTAACATTATCATGATCTAAGTAGTAAGTTTCTTGCAATTTCTCCGCATTTATGCTATGGAAATAAGGCAACGAATTTATGGTTGTGACCAAGTCAGCGGTCCTGCCGAATGCTAAACATGGTTTTAAGCCTCAAAATGACAGCATGTGTTAATGGAGGGTTTGGCTTTTTATCTGACTCATTAAACATGTGCATAAATTTCCTAAATTTTTACACGTTTCCTTTATCACATAAATTATAGGATAATATTAAATGAGTATAATATAGTTAATTAAAATGATTTTTAAAATAATTTTTAAGATTATTATTTAGAATTTTCAAATAATATCATAAAAAGCCAATTATATTTTTTTCTCATCTATTTTTATATTTACTTTTTAAAAATAATATCTAATTAATTTTTATTAATAATTTAATTAAAATTTTAATTAAATAAATTTATTTTTTAGCTGACCAAATTGTGACACTAACCGTAAATTATATTTTAATTAATAAGATTTACTGTAAATTATAATTTAATTAATAAGATTTACCGTAAATTATAACTCTGCCGCGTTTAGTCAATAAAACAATTTGATTATTCCAATACCCTATTTTCTACTCTTTTCCCCTAAATTCAAGATCACACGGTTCTTAAGCCTGAAATCAGCAATATTTGCGGCAACGACGTGGAAGCTACTGAATTACTGTAGATGTGATTTGTCTCCTCCTCATCCACACACACATGCGCTATTTGGACGATCCCGATCCGTTGGCTGGTGCAGTCAAGAGAATGGAGGGGCAGAGATCGTGTTCGGAGGCGTTCGCATACTTCCACGTTGACGCAGGATTACCCTTTTTGACCACGTTTTTCGAATGCCGTTTTTGTGCCCTGCGCGCTTTAAACACAGCGGCAAATCAAAGCTGACGATTTCGAGCGCAACGGCAATGGAGAGGGAGCCCTTCATTCCCTTCCCCGACGACTACTTCCACGGCGGCGAGACCTGCCTGCCCTGGCCCTTGTCGCCGGACCTGCTCCACTTCGATTGTCCAACCGCCGCCACCGCCGCCTACCCGGACCTCTCGCCGGAGTTCGATCCCCCACCGCGGGAGGTCTATCGGAGCGCATTCCGGAGGTATGAGGGTGCGCATATGACGGAGTGCTCGATCTCTGGGGCTGCCGGCAGCGGCGGCCGGAACATACACCGGCGGGTGGTGGATATGCTGAAAAGTATCCCGAAGGAGGAGGAGCAGACGCCGAGCCCCGTGGCGATGAGCCGCGGATTCAGGCACATGATGAGGGAGCGGAAGCGGCGGGAGAAGCTCAGCCAGAACTACGCGGATTTGTACTCCATGATCGCCTCGAGATCAAAGGTCCCATTTTTGAGCGATTCCCCTGTTTTTAACCTAATTTCTTACCCTTTTACCCAATTCTAACGGATTTCCCCTCTCAAATATCAGGGCGACAAGAACTCGATCGTTCAATCGGCCACTCAGTACGTGCGAGAGCTGAAGGGGGTGAAGAAGGCGCTTCAGCAGCGCAACGAGGAGCTCAAGGCGGGGATTCTCGGAAGCGATGAAGTGGCGACAATCAAAATTAGGGTAGAGAATCCTTCTTCTCCCATAGACTCCATGATCGGAGCTCTTCGATGCTTGCAGAGCATGGGTGTGACGGCCAAAGCCGTTCAGTCTGATCTCTCTCGTTCTGAGTTTTCTGCCACCATTGGCATCGATACCAAGGTGAGCAAATCATCGTTGAACAATTTTCACATTGCTTCAGGAGCTTTTTTACTTTTTCATTTCGCCTCTGACATTTAATAAATTACACTTTACCCTTAAGAGAACACTAAGTTTTACTAACATTTATATTTGGAATAAAAAAATATCCTTCAGAATACATTATTTCCAAGATCAAAATATTTAATTTATCATTTTATATTTTTCATGGTTGTTCATCTGTCGACAAAAGAGGACATTTTTAAAATGAGAAATATTAATGTATATTTTAACAATAGCAAAACTTCAAAAAAAATTTAAAAAAAATATTTTTCTTAATATTTTAAAACTTTTATTATTTTTCCCATTGATATTGAATTGTTAATTTTTAATAAAAAAAGTTATGTTAAAATTTTAGAGGTGCTTTAATGTTAGGAAGGTAAAAGAAAAATTGCTAAATTCATAGGCACAAATAAGATTGAAAACAATTAAAATATTTGCAATTAAAAATCATAAGTTTTTTTCTTATTGCAATAGATAGCGACGGCTGACGTGGAGAAAGCCATGGAAAGTGTTCTGATGGAAGTAGAGAAGCAGCTTCCTGGAATCAGCTATCGGCCTCAACAATGTCAAGTGAAAATGTAACATATTTCTCCACGTTTTAGCATATCTTTCGAGTTCTTTAATTTTAGCAAAGTCAATCGTTTGACCATGTTCTTCAAGAGATGCGATACAAGTTTGACGAGGTCGTATTATCACTTGTTTAGAATTGACAAAGTCAACCATAAGAAGGCTGCTGGATCGAGGTTTCGTTTATGAAATTGTTTTTTTATTAGTTTACACATTGTGCAGTGTTTTTTCATGTTAAATTGTATTGATTTGTATCAAAATGCGCACGTTTAAAACTTTAAATGCTGCTCTCGCGGTAGCCTTTTGATTTCTACTTCATTTGTTGCACGTTACCATAAATGACAACGGAAAATGACAAACCGAATAGATCATTAAAAATAAAAATGCAGTATTGTTAGATTATGGATTAAATTTTCGTTAGATTATGATCATGTCTGAAATCTGGGTTAGATGAAAGATGAGTGAGCTGTTGCGGATGTTGACGGAGGAGCGACGAAAATGCCTTTCTCGTATACACTTCCAAAAATAGACTCTTACGTGGTGTTGGCGGACGACAATGACTGGGCCAGTGACACCTGAGCTCTGCGCACACTCAGATAAGCACCCGGACGTTAGAGGTCAGAAACTAGGGAAAAAGTCCTCGGAGTAGGTTCTCTGACGCTCAAGTCAGGTACTTTTTTCCCAGAAGATCAGTGTACAAAGAAGAAAGAAAGTAGAAGACAAGTGCGAATGTGCGAGAGAGCGTCCTTGCGAAAGGGTGAGGTCCTCCCATTTTATATGACAGTGCGTACCTTCTGGAGCCTGACTGATGTTAGAGAATGTCGAGTGTCAGGACTTGTCGGGTGATGGAGGACACGTGACATCCTCCTATAACCTGAAGGAAGGTTCCATTCGCAGGTGATGGCAGATCGTTGGAATATTCCTTGACACTTGGTAGTTATTCTCTGACAGACGGTTACGATTCACTGACCTTGTTGTCCTGTAGCACTTTCTGCCTCGATCGGGAAGGAATAGGACAACCTTGGATGATCAATCGAGTATAATGCCTAACCTAGACTTTGGGAGGCCAAGGTCGTGGAGAGATAGTCCAAGCGTTGACCAAGAGTTAGTTGATTGGGAGTTAGCTGAACGGGAGTTAGCTGTCCGGGAGTTAGCTGACCAGGAGCTTTAGTTTACTGAGAGCACCGGGCTTAAGTACCGCCAAGCCGTGAGAGCCTAACCCGTCAAATCTTGGTCAGGTGTCATCCGACTGTCTACCCAGGTGTCTCAGATCTGGAGTCTCGGTCTGTTGGAACCCGACCGGGAATTAGGTTGCTGACGTCGTTCCATACCTGTTGACTACCACGTTCCCCTTGACTTATGACTGTCATGCCCCCTTGACTGCTAATTGTCACACCCCCTTGACTTTTGACTGTCACGTCCTCTTGACTTCTGACTGCCACGCCCCCTTGACTTCTGACTGTCCACCTTTATTGGGCCCCACCATCATGCACCGTATCACAAGCCTCCACTAAGTCTAGTCGAAGGAGGCTCAAGTCTGATTAACTAGACTCAAACTCTAGTTTACTCGTTCCACCATGACGTTCTTAAATGTTGCATCTTTTCCTAACTCCTCAGCTATGAACCCTGATTAATTACCCAATCAACTTTGGGAGAAGAGCCTCTTAAACGCCTTGAGGCCGTCTCTTCCCAACTTCCTCTTTAAAAGGGCTGAGTCCCCCTGCGTCATTGTACTTTTCTCACTGACTTCTTCTGACCATGGAATCCACCCCTAACTCTGATGAGGTGTCATCTTTACACCAACAATTAGCCCATATGACTCAATTACTCACCTACAAGGATACTTTTTTAGTCGAGATGACGCAAAATAGAGATATTCAGTCTTCTCTCCGCCAAGACATTGAGAAACTTTGGCTAGCCACGAAGTCTCGGACTCGGGCTGAAGTAGAGTTGAAGCAGAAAACTATTTGTTTCGAAGTTGTGTTTTTTTTATTTTTCGAATTTGTAATTCGATTGTTTTTTTTTGTTAACACTAGAGTTATATAAGGAAATTAAATATTAGCTTTCCTTAAAAGACTTTGTCTAGGAAGTGGTGGTTGCTCCCATATCCAAGAAAGCCTAGTGTCTCGCAATGTTTAACCTGGAAGCCAATTTTGGAAATTAATATTTAATTGAATTTATAACGTAGGTGGACTTAGATCAATAGTGTTAAGTTCCGCTTGCGATCCAAGTCTAAACCATTAAGAACAGATAAGTTAAATTTGGAATCAATAATGTTAAGTTCCATTTGCGATTCCTTATTTAACTTCTAAAGAATACAATAGGTTATTTATGAAAGGTTCGACACTTGTACAAAATTTTTGTACAATGGAACCGGTACGATCTTCCTAGGACTAACCAACAGCTTTCTCTCAAGGCCTCAACGATAACGATTTTCTCAAGGACTTAGTGCGCAATCCCCCAACCAATTTTGATTTGTTGATTGAGCGAGCTACTGAATTCATTAATGTTGAAGAAGCTCAAGTAGCTCGCAAGAAGGAGAGTACAGTGCCTGTCTCAACCATAGCCCACGAGGGAGCTGTAGCTCCTGTTTATCCGCTAAGGAGGCCTCGTGGAGCTCCCCCTCCACCTCGCCAGCCTGAGCAAAGACCGTAAGCAGTCCAACATGTGGAGATGCCACAAGAAGCCCCTCGAAGATGGTGTACCTATCATATGTCGGGTACTCACTACACTGAAAATTGCTTTGCCCTAAGAAACCAGAGAACCAACAACAATCGTTATCGCTGGCGATCTCCCAACCGACAACCCTACAAGAGGCATAACAGTCCTCCTAAGCGGGAATATCAGGCGACTGAAACACAATAGGGGATATTACAATTGCCGGGCAGGCCATCTCGGGCGTATGAACCAGCACATCCCGAGATAGCGATTGCTCGACAGGAATAAAATCGGAGCAACGCCGGCCGAGGAAACATTAATATGATAACGGGCGGGCCTATTGATGGTGATTCTAATCGGGCGAGAAAGGCACACGCTCGGTGACTGCAGATCCATGTAGTGGGATGGAACACCGAAAAGGCAGCGGGACCGGAGATCAATTTTGGCCTTAAAGATTTGGAGGGAGTGGAAGTACCCCATGACAACGCTCTTATAATAAAAGCAGTCATAGCTAACTATAATATTTCCCGTAGTTTTATTGATACTGGTAGCTCTGTCAATATTATTTTCAAAAAGGCTTTTGATCAGTTGCAGATAGACCCGAGCGAGCTACAACCCATGGTAACTCCCCTTTATGGTTTCACTGGCAATGAAGTTCAACCGCTCGGCCAGATAAAATTGGTCATCTCTCTAGGAGAAGAGCCCTTGATGAGAACCAGGAGATCTTATTTCATGGTGGTGGATGCACCTTCTGCGTATAACGTTATATTGGGTCGACCTTGAACGAGTTTTGGGCGGTCATTTCTACTTTCTGCCAGAGGTGAAGTTCCCCGTTGATGACCAAGTAGGAGAAGTCCAGGGAGATCAATTACTCGCACGAAAGTGCTATGTGGAAATCATTCGAATGGAGGCTAATATCGCTCGAAAAATTCAGAGAATGGAGGTTAATGCTATCCAAGAGAAACCACCCAGTTTGATATACGAAGAAAAGGAGGAGGTACAAATACAAACCAGGTGACCAGAAGCTATGACTTATGTGGCGGCCGACTTGGAGCCTCCACTCAAAACTGAGTTGATACAATGTTTGAGCCGGAACAACAACGTGTTCGCATGGACTCCCAAGGAGGTCACAGGTATTTCCTCTCTTGTAATGGAACATTCATTACATGTTTATCCTGATGCTAGGCATGTCAAGCAAAAGAAAAGAGATTTTGGGGCCGACCAAAACCAGATTATCAAGGAAGAAGTGGATAAGCTACTGGAGGTGGGATATATTAGGGAAGTGCAATTTCCTAGCTAGTTAGCCAACGCCGTCCTGGAACATTCATTACATGTTTATCCTGATGCTAGGCATGTCAAGCAAAAGAAAAGAGATTTTGGGGCCGACCAAAACCAGATTATCAAGGAAGAAGTGGATAAGCTACTGGAGGTGGGATATATTAGGGAAGTGCAATTTCCTAGCTAGTTAGCCAACGCCGTCCTGGTACCTAAACCAGGAAATAAGTGGAGAGTGTGTATTGACTTTCGAGACCTCAACAAAGCTTGCCCAAAATATTACTATCCTCTATCGCGCATTGATCAAGTGGTGGACTCTACAGCCGGATGTGAATACATTTGTATGTTGGATGCCTACCAAGGCTATCATCAAGTACCTCTAGCTAAGGAGGATTAAGAAAAGGTTAGTTTTATTACAGCTGAAGGTACCTATTGTTATAGGGTTATGCCTTTTGGACTAAAGAATGTAGGGGCGACCTATCAGAGGCTCATGAATAAAGTCTTTCGGAAACAGATAGGGAGAAATATGGAGGTATATGTGGATGATATCTTAATTAAATCACCTCAGGCTGTTGATTTGTGCAGAGATGTAGAGGAAACATGCCGAAACTTGAGGCAATATGGACTCAAACTCAATCCTGGAAAATGCTTGTTTGGAGCCAGAAGTGGCAAATTCTTGGGCTATATGGTGACCGAGTGAGGGATAGAAGCAAACCCCAACAAAGTCCAAGAGATACAGGATATGGAGCCCCCACGTAATATGAAAGAAGCTCAAAGGCTAACCGGGCGAATCACTGCGTTATCCCGCTTCATCTCCCACTCAGCCGACCGAAGTTTTCATTTATTCAAGATACTTTGAAAGGCCAATAAATTTCAATGGGATGAAGAATGTGACAACGCATTTCGAGAATTAAAAGATTACTTGTCAACCCTACCTGTATTAGTTAAGCCTATAGTAGGAGAAACTTTATGGGTTTATCTTTCAACAAATGAGCATGTTGTAGGCTCGGTGCTAGTGAGGCAGGAGGGAAAGGAACAGCAACCCGTGTATTTTTCAAGTCATCTATTGAAAGGAGCCGAGTGTAGGTACACTACACTCGAAAAATTAGCTTATGCCTTGGTCGTAACATCTAGAAGATTGCGGCCTTACTTCTTATCACACGCAATCATAGTATTAACTAATAGTACTCTCGGGCGAGTGCTCCTTAATCCAGAAGCATCCGGGTGATTGATCAATTGGACGACCGAGCTCAGTGAATATAACATACAATATCAGCCTTGTTCAGCAATTAAAGCGCAAGCTCTGGCAAACTTTATAATAGAAGTGCAGGGCCTCAAAGAAGAAGGGACTTGGAAAATTTATGTAGATGTGTCTTCTATCAGACAGGGTAGTGGTATTGATATTCTTCTTATATCTCCCAGGGAAGATCGGGATCAACTTTCTGTCCGACTAAGTTATAGAGCCACCAACAATGAAGCAGAATATGAAGCATTAATAGCTGTCTTACAAGTAGCTCGACATGTGGGAGCTGCTCGGGTATGGATTTGCACGGATTCTCAACTGGTAGCACAATAATTGTCAGGCAAGTTAGAGATTAGTAGTAATCGATTTAAGTTATATGCAAAAGCTTTTGATAAATTAAAGGCTACATTCCAAGAGGTAAATATACAGAAGATCCCCTGATCAGAGAATCAAGTGGCGGATGAACTGGCGAAGCTTGCATCAGCAATAGTACCTTGGAACCTAGATCGACCAGTAAAGCAAACAGTATTGGTGTGTTGTATTGAAAGACAAGCTAAGATGGAGATACAAGGAGACTGGAGAGCGTCGATCATATCATTTTTGCAACAAGGTGTCTTACCAGGTGATGCCTAACAAGCGAGAGTCTTTAAGAAGAAAGTCACCCAATATACTTTGATAGGGGACTAGCTTTATAAAAGGGCCTTTTCTAATCCCTTGCTCAAATGCATTGGACCAAAGGATATGCAATACATCTTACATGAGGTTCATCAAGGTTCGTGCGGCAGTCATATTAGGGGCAGATCTTTAGCACGTAAGATTTTATTGGCCGGTGATGTGCGTAGATTATATACACATTTATACATACTTTGACGTACATCTACTTGTACTTCATGCGCATAATCTATGTTTATTGCACCATATTTCATTATAATGTCATACTTCTATTATATTTTGTTCGGAGATCTATACTCTTTGCTTGTTTTGATTGATAGGACATGATTTAAAGCAAAAACGGAGTTAAAATGAAGTCGAGAGCTTCTAGCATGACACGGGCACGAAAAACTAAGTTTTCTTCATGTTTTGGCCGTGTAGCACCCACACGGCCGTGTGGAGGGCGTGTAAAGGCCGTGTGAACCTCACACGGCCGTGCGAAGGCCGTGCGGAACTTTCAGCACTATAGACCAAAAGTAAAATGGTCATAACTTTGTGCTCAGTTGGAGTTATGAGCTGTTCCAGATATCAAAATGTAGATAACTTCAAGATCTACAGCCCTTATGAAGACTTCATCCAGAGAAAACCATGTCTTGAAGGTCTAAAATGCGTTTCTATGTGACACGGCCTTAGCACAGGGCCGTGTGGAATCCCTACACTGCACACCAAGAGTAAAACAGGCATAACTTTGTTATCCATTTGAGTTTTGGGCTGTTCTCTGAACCAATTTGTAGATAGCTTCAGGATCTACAACTTTGATGAAGACTACAACTAGAGAAAATCCCATCTTGACAGAGTAAAAGACGTTGCAATAAGACATAGCTATGCAGGGCCAATCAAGGGGGCGTGTGAGCCACATGGCCATGTCATGCAAGGGGGTGTGAGCTCCACACGGCCGTGTGAGCCACACAGCCGTGTAAGGTTTCCAGAGGAGAAGAATGACATGGCCGTGTGAGCCACACGGTCGTGTAAGGTTTCTAGAGGAGAAGAATAACATGGCCGTGTGGATCTACACGGCCGTGCAAGGAGTGCACTGGCAGAGCCAGACATGGCTGTGTCTCACACACGGCCGTGTGAGATAGGCAGAGAGGGGAGTGAGCCAGGCCGTGTCCCACACACGGCCAGGTCCTGGGGTCGTGTGGCGCCCGATTTTCCCCCTCTATATAAAGGTTTCTTCTTCATTTCATGGGGATCTTCTCCCTTTTGGGGGGAATTGAAGATTTGGGTGTTCCTCCACCTTCTTGGAAGGATTTCTGGCGATTCCAAGGGCGGATCTTCAACATTTCGACTCTGGGGAACGAGGATTGGATCCGAAGACCGTTCTTCATCGTAGATAAGCCTTTTTTCCCTCTCTTTCTTGGATTTGGGGATCAAGATGTTTATCTTTTCTTCTTCTTTTGGATTCTTTCCTTGTTCCATGGATTATATCTCTTATTCTAGGATGGAGGGAGTATTTTTAATGGGGATTTGATGAAAACTCTTGTGGATTTGCCAAGATTCCTATTTCTATGATTTTGACCTGTTTGTATCTATTCTTTCTTATGTGGATTGTTGAGATTAGGGCTTAATTACCATGCTAGATTGAATGTTTAAATATCTTATGGATCTTGTATGGATTACTTCTCATTCGATTTTTCGAGGGATCTTCGTGACAGGAACATGCCCGTGTAAGGACGTTTGAGGGGAAATCTTGAGAGAGAAATTAGGTATTTCAAGAGGGTAGGATAGATTGTATGCGTTAATCTTTATATCTAATGGGGTTGAAAAGTAGTGATTTCTATGTTGATTTTCCGAGGGACGCACGTGACAGGCAAGCCCGTGTAAGGACAACATTGGGTTTACGCCTAATTGATCACATCTAGATATATTTCAATCCTAGGCCGGTTATCTATTGCAAGAGGAAACCGACAACCTTCTACAAATAATGGACAATTGAGGAATACGATTTGATAGATCCTACATTGAATAACATTACAAAGAAACCAAAACTCCTAAAACATCTTTTATCACTGCCCTTATTCTTGTTTCTTATTCTTTTGTTTCTTTGTTACTTTTCATAGTTACACTTAGCCTTTGTCAATCCATTGATTTGTTGTCTAGCTAATTCGCATTGAGATATTCTTAGTGCTTATTCTAGTCCCTGTGGATACGATAATCTTTTATATTACTTGCGACATTTCTGTACACTTGCGGAGGTCAATAGCAGGGTATTTCTGGCTTACTCTACAGGAAGATGCTGCTCAACTCGTAAGTGTTGGTGCAACCTTAGGTCAAGGTTGACCTGGTTGACCAGACTCGAGTTGACTTGACTCGAGTTGTGTTTTGATGTTTGACGAGTTATGTTTGATAATGTTTGACGTGAACAGAAAAGTTGTATCTTGATGTTTTACAAGGATACAAGCTTGGGAGATTGTGGGTGCAACCCGTGGTCAAGGTTGACCTGGTTGACCCGAGGTGAGTTGACCTGACTCGGAAAAGTCCAAGCAGGGAGCTTGGCATGGGAAAAGTCCAAGCAGGGAGTTTGGCATGGTGAAAAGTCGAGGCAGGGAGCTTGGCACGGGAGAAAGTCCAAGTATGGAGACTTGGCACGGAGAAGTCCAAGTATGGGAACTTGGCAAGTGGAAGTCGGAGAGGGCTCGGTAGCTCGTTCTCCGGACTAGGTCAGAGAGGGCTCGGTAGCACGTTATCTGGACCGGAAGTGAAAGTCCTGGTGAGAGAAGCCAGGCAGTTGATAAAAGTCCTGGTGAGTGAAGCCAGGCAAGTGAAAGTCCTGGTGAGTGAAGCCAGGCAGTCGGGAAATCCTGGTGAGTGAAGCCAGGTGAAAATCCTAGTGAGTGAAGCTAGGTGAAAGGGAAAACCCTGGTGAGTGAAGCCGGGCAGATGGAAAACCCTGGTGAGTGAAGCCAGGTAAAAGTCCTAGTGAGTGAAGCAAGGTGAAAGTCCTGGTGAGTGAAGCCGGGCAAGGGAAAAATCCAGATGGATCAAGGGTGATCGGATATCTGGTGTTGGAAAGACCAAGTGGGTCAAAGGGATTGACCGGACACTTGTTGGGGAGTCTTAGCAGGTCAAAGGAGTGACCGGATGCTAAGCATGATGTACCAACAGGTCAACATTGACCGGATGTTGGTTTGGAAGGTTTGAGATTTGGTTTGGGCAAAAACCAAGCTCTGGATCGATCAGTGGATCGATCTAGTGATACACTGGGTATCTGGATCGGTCTGGTGACCGATCAGTAACCAAACAGTAGCCTACTGAGTGTTATCTGATCGGTTTGCAGACCGATCAGGAAACAACGATCAGAAGGCAAGAAGTTCGGGAGAAAAGGAAGGGACATGCATGCTGATCGGTCCTTGGACCGATCAGAGGAAGCTCTGATCGGTCCCCAGGACCGATCAAGGTCTTCCTTGACCGATCAGGAGATGTTCTGATCGGTCCAGCCCTAGCCGTTGGCTCACAACGGCTAGTCTTCTGTCTTCTGTTCTTCGCAGGTGCAGTGCAGGTTGAGTGCAGGTTATAAAAGGAGTTCAAGGGCTTCTACTCTCTCCTTCTTCTTCCTCCTCTGAACTGAGCTGCTGTTCTTCTGAAAGCTGTGCTCTTGAGCTTTGCTGAGCTCCGAAGCTTCGTGTGAGCTTCTTCGACTGAGTTGCTTGTTGGCATTCGCCCGTGAAGTTGGTGCTTTATCCGGGACTTCAGTCGACGAGAAGGCAAGCGAGTATTTGTACATTCATTGTGTATTTTGTTCTTGCTCTTCTTTGTATTTCCATATTGCTGTTGCAAGCTATTGTGGTGAGGTTTCTCCACCCACAAGGAGTATTTATTAGCCGGTTCACCGGGGACTCATCCACCGACGGATTGATAGGCTTCGTCCACCTTACGGACACGCCGAGGAGTAGGAGTTTCATCTCCGAACCTCGTTACATCGTCGAGTTCGAGTTTAAGGTTTGATCTTTCCTTTTTGCGTTTCTATTTAGTTATTTCCGCTGTGCTAACCCTAATCGTAGGAAGAAACGCGAAGAATTTGGGGCGGCTATTCACACCCCCCTTCTCTAGCCGCGACCATTGATCCTAACAAGTGGTATCAGAGCCAGGTCGCTCTTCGTTGGATCAACACACGGGGGAGCACGAGCTAGAGAATGGAGTTATTTGGAGAAGACGTCATAATTCCACCTTTCTACGATCACGACGACTTCGCGTTTTGGAAGGTAAGAATGAAGTACTTTCTTATGACTAACCTTGAAAATTGGAGTTGTGTTCAATTAGGTTTCAAGCCTCCGATGGACAAGAAAAGAGAAACCCTAGAGAAGAAGGAGTGGACCAAGGAACAAGTCCACCAATCCCTAGTCAACGATGAGGTATTGAAAATTTATAAATTTTCTTTACCTAATGATGTTTTGTGTAGGATAGGTGGATATAACGATGCCAAGGAGTTGTGAAATAACTTGGCAAAGTTCCATGAGGAGAGCTCCAATTCAAGCCATGAAGAGGAGTCAAGTGAGCCAAGTAGCTCACATCATGGAAGTGTTGAATTAGAAGTTGAGGGCTACTCAACATCTAAAGAAGAAGAGGAGGAGAGTTCTTCCTCAAGTTCGGAGCAAGAAGAAGAAGCTTCTACCTCCGGAAGGGATGAAGAAGAGAGCTTTCATCCATCCTCAAACCTAGGTAACTCAAGCATTTTAATTTCTAGCAAATTACACATAATGTGCTTTGAGTGTAGGGAATTTGGGCACTACAAGAGTAAGTGTCCAAAGAGGATTAGAAAGTCTCCACCGGCGCCAAAGGTCAAGAAAGCCGGAGTCCCGATACGCAAAGGCAAAGAGCACGTGGTGTGCTTTCAATGCAATCAAAGGGGACACTATAGGAGCCAATGTCCGAGGGGGAGGCAATCTCACAAGGACAAGAGACCGAGCACGTCTATAGGGGGAGCTAAGGTAAACCCTAAGGTAATCTCTAAGGCTCATTTTTACAATTCAAATAGAACACATGCTAGTAGTTTTGTTGCAATTGTTAACAATAATAAGCATGATAACCTTAGAAATCAATACATGTGCTTAGGAGCAAAACATGTTAACCTAGGTAAGGAAAATACTAGAAATGTCAACCCTAGGATTAACTCATCTAAGGTTAAGGAGAACCAAGGTAGGAATCCCAAAACAACTAGACATATGCCTAGGAATACCTCAAAGAAAAATGACAAATCAAGTCTTGAGGTATTAAGGAAGGAAAATCAAGTCTTGAGGTCAAGACTTGACATTCTAGAAAAGACCCTTAAGAATTTGGAGAAGTCAACTCTAGGGTCTAAGGGTCAAAAACCAAAGACAAAGGACAAGAGAGGTTTGGGTCACAAACCTAAGTCCCAAATGGTCAAGGCCACTTATCACAATGTTCCATTCGATTATGGAACAAAATCTAGGGCTAGGAAGACCATCACCAAGGTCACAAGGGGAGTCACCCCTAGAGTTGATCTTGATGAGACCCAAATGACCAAGGCTTCAAAGCCTAGGAGGGTCATTAGGAGAGTTGCTAGGGAAGTCATCCCTAGTGAATGTTTAGTAAACCCAATGAGCTCCAATAGGTATTGGGTTCCTAGGAGCGTGATTTCATCACGCTAGATTAGTTAGGGTGTGCCAACCTTACTTGAATAGGTAGTTAACCTAATCATGGCAAAAGGCGGCACTTTAGGATTTTTCAAAGTATAATCAAGCCTTGAAAATGAAATTAAGAATTATTCCTAAGGTGATTAGAATGTGCCAACCACATTTGAGGAATTTTCTAGAGTCAATCTAGTTGGCACATAGTGATCTAAAAGTCTTGAGGATATGATTTTAGGTCTATTACACTTAGGAATATAGAATTTATGGCAAAATGATCAAAATTATCAAAAATGGCAACTAAGGCTAGAATTAGGTATTTTCTATACCTTTATATGCTATTTCCCATGTATTGTTTGCCATATGCCATGTCATGACACCATATTTAATTTATGATCATTTGAAATGTCATGATAATACTTAGGTTAGTTAAATATCATGATTTATTTAAGTTTCATACTTTATGCCATGACATCATGACATTGGCACATGTTTTCATTTATGATATCATTTTATGCCATGTCATCATTTCTTGCATTTATAATCAATGAAATTGATCTAAGGATAAGAAACACAATTTGATATGGAGATCAAATTGTTATTTAGAAAAATGCATGAGAACTTAGATTAAGCTAACCTAAACCCATATCTCACATCAAAATTGACTTGGATGTGTTTGATACACCTTAGATGTGTGTGAGATATTAGGATGATGAGTTAGGAACAAGGTGCATAGTTCTTGTACCTAGATGAGCCTAATTCAAAATTGGGGATCATAGGGAAAGCTTATGTACAAGTCATGTACATTTAGCCCAGAGATTGTGGTCCTAAATTAAATGGTTTAAAATCATTTCAAAATTGATTTGAAAAACCTTGATGAAGCTTTTCTAGTAATAGCATTCATCATTGAGCAAAGTGATACAAAGATGAGTTAACTTTGAGCTATTTCAAAGACTTTTGAACTTTGTATCAAGATTTGAAAATGGAACTTATTTTCATAGGAAACTATTTTTCCATGATAGTATATGTTATGAGGAATGTATCCTCAAAATTTTACAATTTTTGAAATTTTCTGTGATTTTCTAGAGGTTTCTGAATTTCGGGAGAAGAAAAATTCAGAAATCAGAAATCAGAGGTCGTGGACCGATCAGGAGGTTCCCTGATCGGTCCAGGTCTGTGTGGATCGGTCACTGGACCGATCCAGAGGGAGCCTAATCGGTCTGGTGACCGATCAGGGCATGCCAAATTGCTGAAATTCGACTGGTTGTCTGAAATTTCAGCTCGGGAGTTGGTATTTTGAAGGTTTGAAACTCTCCAAGATATTGTTGGTGCAATGGTCAAGGGGGAGTTGACCTTTAGGGGGAATTTTACCTATTAGTCAAGAGGAGTTGACTTTTAGGGGGAGTTTTTACTCCTAAAGACTTGAGTGATATGGGATTGTGGACCTTAGCATCAAGGGGGAAATTAAGAGTTTCAATGAAAGGTATGGAACTTTCATTAGGAAGAAACTCTTGACCTTGATTCACTCTTTTTGATGTGTGTCAAAAAGGGGGAGAGTAGAAAGGAGAATGTCTAGAGAATGTTCAGGGAAGAACATTGGAAAACCTAAGTTAGGTTATCGGGTTAACCTAACTTGATTATGGGTTTGATTATGGGTTTTGTCAAACATCAAAAATGGGGAGATTGTTGGTGCAACCTTAGGTCAAGGTTGACCTGGTTGACCAGACTAGAGTTGACTTGACTCGAGTTGTGTTTTGATTTTTGACGAGTTATGTTTGACAATGTTTGACGTGAACAGAAAAGTTGTATCTTGATGTTTTACAAGGATACAAGCTTGGGAGATTGTGGGTGCAACCCGTGGTCAAGGTTGACCTGGTTGACCCGAGGTGAGTTGATCTGACTCGGAAAAGTCCAAGCAGGGAGCTTGGCACGGGAAAAGTCCAAGCAGGGAGCTTGGCATGGGAAAAGTCCAAGCAGGGAGTTTGGCATGGTGAAAAGTCCAAGCAGGGAGCTTGGCACGGGAGAAAGTCCAAGTATGGAGACTTGGCACGGAGAAGTCCAAGTATGGGAACTTGGCAAGTGGAAGTCGGAGAGGGCTCGGTAGCTCGTTCTCCGGACTAGGTCAGAGAGGGCTCGATAGCTCGTTCTCTGGACCGGAAGTGAAAGTCCTGGTGAGTGAAGCCAGACAGTTGGTGAAAGTCCTGGTGAGTGAAGCCAGGCAGTTGGTGAAAGTCCTGGTGAGTGAAGCCAGGCAAGTGAAAGTCCTGGTGAGTGAAGCCAGGCAGTCGGGAAATCCTGGTGAGTGAAGCCAGGTGAAAATTCTAGTGAGTGAAGCTAGGTGAAAGGGAAAACCCTGGTGAGTGAAGCCGGGCAGATGGAAAACCCTGGTGAGTGAAGCCAGGTAAAAGTCCTAGTGAGTGAAGCTAGGTGAAAGTCCTGGTGAGTGAAGCCGGGCAAGGGAAAAATCCAGATGGATCAAGGGTGATCGGACATCTGGTGTTGGAAAGACCAAGTGGGTCAAAGGGATTGACCGGACACTTGTTGGGGAGTCTTAGCAGGTCAAGGGAGTGACCGGATGCTAAGCATGATGTACCTACAGGTCAAGGTTGACCGGATGTTGGTTTGGAAGGTTTGGGACTTGGTTTGGGGTAAAACCAAGCTCTGGATCGATCAGTGGATCGATCTAGTGATACACTGGATATCTGGATCGGTCTGGTGACCGATCAGTAACCAAACAATAGCCTACTGAGTGTTATCTGATCGGTCTGCAGACCGATCAGGAAACAACGATCAGAAGGCAAGAAGTTCGGGAGAAAAGAAAGGGACATGCATGCTGATCGGTCCTTGGACCGATCAGAGGAAGCTCTGATCGGTCCCCAGGACCGATCAGGGTCTTCCTGGACCGATCAGGAGATGTTCTGATCGGTCCAACCCTAGCCGTTGGCTCACAACGGCTAGTCTTCTGTCTTCTGTTCTTCGCAGGTGCAGTGCAGGTTATAAAAGGAGTTCAAGGGCTTCTACTCTCTCCTTCTTCTTCCTCCTCTGAACTGAGCTGCTATTCTTCTGAAAGCTGTGCTCTTGAGCTTTGCTGAGCTTCGAAGCTTCATGTGAGCTTCTTCGACTGAGTTGCTTGTTGGCATTCGTCCGTGAAGTTGGTGCTTCATCCGGGACTTCAGTCGACGAGAAGGCAAGCGAGTATTTGTACATTCATTGTGTATTTTGTTCTTGCTCTTCTTTGTATTTCCATATTGCTGTTGCAAGCTATTGTGGTGAGGTTTCTCCACCCACAAGGAGTATTTATTAGCCGGTTCACCGGGAACTCATCTACCGACGGATTGATAGGCTTCGTCCACCTTACGGACATGCCGAGGAGTAGGAGTTTCATCTCCGAACCTCGTTACATCGTCGAGTTCGAGTTTGAGGTTTGATCTTTCCTTTTTACGTTTCTATTTAGTTATTTCCGCTGCGCTAACCCTAATCGTAGGAAGAAACGCGAAGAATTTGGGGCGGCTATTCACACCCCCCCTCTCTAGCCGCGACCATCGATCCTAACAGTAAGAACATGTCTGTCATGTCAGAAGCATCAAAATATCCCGCATCATCCTACCCAACTTTTGAAGACTTCCATCGTTTCATGCCCTTTTGATCAATGGGGTATGGACATAGTAGGCCCATTTCCCCTAGCCACTTCCCAGAGAAGGTTTCTATTGGTAGCTATAGATTATTTCTCAAAATGGGTGGAAGCTGAACCATTGGCAAGAATTACTGAAAATGCAGTCATCAAATTCTTATGGCAACACATTATTTGCAGATTCGGTATTCCCCATAAATTAGTCTCTGATAATGGAAGACAATTCTAGGGACTGGAGATTAGAGAATGGTATGCAGGATATGACATTGCGTTGGTGTTCACCTCTGTAGTATATCCACAGAGTAACGGGCAAGCAGAAGTGACCAATAGAGAAATCATCATAGGACTTAAACCTAAGCTAGATCATGTTGGTGGTAGTTGGGTAGATGAGTTACCCAGTGTGCTATAGGCTTACCGTACCACCCCTCGAGAAGCCATGGGGATAACCCCAT
This sequence comes from Zingiber officinale, assembly GCF_018446385.1. Taxonomy (NCBI): domain Eukaryota; kingdom Viridiplantae; phylum Streptophyta; class Magnoliopsida; order Zingiberales; family Zingiberaceae; genus Zingiber; species Zingiber officinale. Next base: position 17,841,872 of record NC_056004.1, read on the forward strand.
TTCAACTAGTATACGAGAGAGAAGCAGTATCCCCCATTGAGATGGGGATAGAATCTGATCGTAGACGATTCTTCGATGAAGATAATGATGGTCGACGTCTTATGGAACTCGATCTTATTGAAGAAGCTCGGGACAAGGCAGCAACTCGCCTTACATCTTATCGACAGCGAATGAGATAGAACTACAACAAAAGAGTTATCCCCCGATTCTTTCAAGTAGGGGATTTAGTGTGGAAGCGTGTCAAACCTATAGGGGATGTTACTAAATTGGCACCCCAATGGGGAGGACCATACAAAGTTATACAAAAACTTGCTTCTGGCTCTTATTATCTCCAAGACTCAGAAGGGAGAAAGCTTGAGAGGCCTTGGAGTGCGAACCACTTACAACCATACAGAGCCTAACAAGTATGCTTGTAATTTGTCCTTATATTTCATTTAATTTTTGAATATAATGAAAAAATTCAGGCACGTACTCTTTAACCAATACATGCCTGTGCTAGAATGAACCAAATAATTTTTTTCTCGAGTGTGTTTCCTCCGCTCGATAACAGTCGATCGGGGACCTCAAGGAGTGACCGGGTTGGCTTCCTTGAGGGGAACCGGAGACTTTAAACCTCTAACCATTGAAGCGTGTTTCCTCCGCTCAAGTCTATTCGAGTGTATTTCCTCCGCTCAGATATACCCCAGCGTGCTTCCTCCGCTCGATAAGAGTCGATCGAGGACCTCAAGGAGTGACCGGGATGACTTCCTTGAGAGGAACCGGAGACTTTAAACCTCTAACCATTGAAGCGTGTTTCCTCCGCTCAAGTCTATTCGAGCGTGTTTCCTCCGCTCAGATATACTTAAGCATGCTTCCTCCGCTTGATAATAGTCGATCGGGGACCTCAAGGAGTGACCGGGCTGGCTTCCTTGAGGGGAACCGGAGACTTTAAACCTCTAACCATTGAAGCGGGTTTCCTCTGCTCAATTCTATTTGAGCGTGTTTCCGCCGCTCAGACCTACCCGAGCGTGCTTCCTCCGCTCGATAACAGTCGATCGGGGACCTCAAGGAGTGACCGAGTTGACTTCCTTGAGGGGAACTGGAGATTTTAAACCTCTAATCATCGAAGCGTGTTTCCTCCGCTCAAGTCTATTCGAGCATGTTTCCTCCGCTTAGATATACCCGAGTGTGCTTCCCCCGCTCGATAGTAGTCGATTGGGGACCTCAAGGAGTGACCGGGCTGACTTCCTTGAGGGGAACCAGAGACTTTAAACCTCTAACCATTGAAGTGTGTTTCCTCCACTCAGATATGTCCGAGTGTGCTTCCTCTGCTCGATAGTAATCGGTTGGGAACCTTAAAGAAGGACCAGTCTAATTTCCTCAAGGATAACCGGAGACTTTAAACCCTCAAAGTTCGAGTAGGCTTCCTCCGCTCGACACCAGTTAATCTTGATAGAGTAAAAGACGTTGCAATAAGACATAGCTATACAGGGCCAATCAAGGGGGTGTGTGAGTCACAACACCATGTCATGCAAGGGGGTGTGAGCTCCACACGGCCGTGTAAGGTTTCTAGAGGAGAAGAATGACATGGCCGTGTAAGGTTTCCATAGGAGAAGAATGACATGGCCGTGTGGATCTACACGGCCGTGCAAGGAGTGCAGTGGCAGAGCCAGACATGACCGTGTCTCACACACGGGCGTGTGAGATAGGCAGAGAGGGGAGTGAGCCAGGTCGTGTCCCACACACGGCCAGGTCCTGGGGCCGTGTCGCGCTCGATTTTCCCCCTCTATATAAGGTTTCTTCTTCATTTCAAAGGGGATCTTCTCCCTTTTGGGGGGGAATTGAAGATTTGGGTGTTCCTCCACCTTCTTGGAGGGATTTTCGGTGATTCCAAGGGCGTATGTTCAACATTTCGACTCCGGGGAGCGAGGATTGGATCCGAAGACGATTCTTCATCGTAGATAAGCTTTTCTTCCCTCTCTTTCTTGGATTTGGGGATCAAGATGTTTATCTTTTCTTCTTCTTTTGGATTCTTTCCTTGTTCCATGGATTAGATCTCTTGTTCTAGGATGGAGGTAGTATTTGTAATGGGGATTTGATGAAAACTCTTGTGGATTTTCCAAGATTCCTATTTCTATAATTTTGCCCTGTTTGTATCTATTCTTTCTTGTGTGGATTGTTGAGATTAGGACTTAATTACCATGCTAGATTGAATATTTGAATATCTTGTGGATCTTGTATGGATTACTTCTCATTCGATTTTCCGAGGGATCTTTGTGACAGGAACATGCCCATGTAAGGACGTTTGAGGGGAAATCTTGAGAGAGAAATTAGGTATTTCAAGAGGGTAGGATAGATTGTATGTGTTAATCTTTATATCTAATGGGGTTGAAAAGTAGTGATTTCTATGTTGATTTTCCGAGGGACACACGTAATAGGCAAGCCCGTGTAAGGACAACATAGGGTTTACTCCTAATTGATCACATCTAGATATATTTCAATCCTAAGCTGGTTGCCTATTGCAAGAGGAAATCGACAACCTTCTACAAATAATGGACAATTGAGGAATACGATTTGGTAGATCCTACATTGAATAACATTACAAAGAAACCAAAATTCCTAGAACATCCTTTATCATTGCCCTTATTCTTGTTTCTTATTCTTTTGTTTCTTTGTTACTTTTCATAGTTACACTTAGCCTTTGTCAATCCATTGATTTGTTGTCTATCTAATTCGCGTTGAGATATTCTTAGTGCTTATTCCAGTCCCTGTGGATACGATAATCTTTTATATTACTTGCGATATTTCCGTACACTTGCAGAGGTCAACAAGTTTTTGGCGCCGTTGCCGGAGACTGCGCTATAACATTAGGAATTATCAATTGAGTTAGACTAGACATAACTTTCTTTTCATTTGCATAGTTGTAACTAATTGTTAGAATTATGTTTTCATAGGTTTTTCCTTTCTTGTATAACATTCTTGTCAATTCTTTTTGTTGTAACTCTAATTCTGCATTTTGATTCTAACATTCTTGTTTAACTTTTCTCTGTTTTCTTTTGATTTAGTTTCTTTCTTCTTTTCTTTTGTAAAAATATCTTGCAATCTTGTTCTTGGCATATGAATTATTCTAGATATTTTTCTTGTTCCTTTTGTCTTTTCTTTCTTTTTTCATTATGCACTTTCTTTCTTGCAATTTTAATTCTGCATTGTTTTTCTTGCTTCTCATATTGCATTTTATTTCTTGTCTTTGATTCTTCAATTTTTTTCCCTTCTCTTTCTTCTAATAATTTTTTCTTGAATATCCATGAGCAGTAACATGTCAAGCAGGCCCATGAGAAATTTTTCTACACCCTTTTCTGTAAGATTTTTATCTCCCATTGTGCAACCTCAAATTGAAGCAGAAAGTTTCCAACTAGACCCAGAGTTAATTTTCATGATACAAGGTCACAAATTTGGAGGAGAAGTATCAGAAAGTCCTCATCTGCATCTTGAAACATTTCTAGAGATTTGTGATATGGTGAAATGTGAAGGAGTGTCATCAGATGCAGTTCAATTGATGGCATTTCCTTTCAGTATCAAGGATAAAGCAAGGACTTGGTTATATTCTCTCCATCCTCAAAGTATCACAAGTTGGGAACAATTGGAGAAGCAATTTCTGAATCATTTTTTTCCCTTCAAGAAAAACAGTGTATATGAGGAATTGCATAACAAATTTTGCTCAGGCATATAGAGAATCATTATTTGAAGCATGGGATAGATTCAAGAGTCTTCAAAGACAGTGCCCTCATCATGGTTTTGAAAAATGGTTGATTCTACACATATTCTATGGGGGAATTTCTTTCTCAGACAAGAGTTTATTGGATTCATCAGCTGGAGGTTCTTTTATGGACAAAAGTATAGATGAAGCATATATATTAATTGATCAAGTGGCATTGAACCTCCAAGAATGGTCGAATATTAGTTGGATGAAATCACCCTCAAACATTCAAGGAGTGCAAGCCACAAATGCTATAGAGCCTATCAAACAAATTGTAACTCAACCATCTATCAGTTTTGAAAATCACAAGTCACAGAACGGGGAGTTCAAACATTTAGGGGCAAAGATTGAAAGTATTGTTTCAAATTGGTTTAAAGAAGATCCCCCTCCTTCGCACACAAGATCTAGTGAAAAGTGTGATGATGTTGGGTTGAGAATTGGAAAAAATTATGAAGAACTTCTGAAGAAGGACATGTTTAGAATTAAGGAGAAGAACAATAGAAGACCACATGAACTCAGTTCCATTATTCCAGGAGGTTCCCAAATGCCACAAGTACCTTTCCCTCAACGATTGATCATACCAACACTAGATCAGCAAGTTGAATCTCCTCCAGAAGCTAAAAGGGAATATGGGAAATTAGAAGTACCTTTCCCAAGACCTTCACTAAGGGTTCCTTTTCCACAAAGGTTAGTGGGGGTCAATGAGAACTATGACTTTAAAAAATTATGTGACACTGGTAAGGTTGAGTGCAGTTTTTTAATTTGTATAAAGTTGAAGACTCTTCAGATGAGGATTGTGAAGATAATGCAGTGGTAAATAAGTTTTCAGATCTACCTCTAAATTTTATAGGGTGTTATAGTGACATTGAACTTTCAGATGATAAATGTGATGTAGTAGATCAACTTAAAACTGCAAGTGAAGTTATTGATCCTCTTGTTATTGATTCTCCTATTGAGGACATAGATGTTGGTTTATTTTTTGATGTTTGTGTTGATGATGATGATATGGAAAAATGTGTAGGGAGCTGTGTTGTGAAAGCATAATCTCAAGGATCACCACCTTTGTTCATACCACCCTTAGAGGTTGTAATAATTGATCATGTTGTGGAACAATGTGTAGGGACTCATGTAGATATGGTTGAGTCTCAAGAATCACCATCTTTGATATCACCAACACCTGAGCCAGAGCTAGAATCATCTTTTGATTCAGAGGAAGTCACATCTACATGTTTAGAAATTTCAGGTATTTCTCAGCAAAGTAAGGTTAGTATTTCTTGTGATCTTTTGGAAAATTTTATACAGGTACCTATCTTTGACTTTGTTGGATGTGATTCAGTTTTTATTTCTTATTCTGCTTATCTTAATATGGTTATGACTCTATCTTATCTAATATGTTTGTGGGAGATTTGTATTTTCTTTGCATGTGCAGATTTTACTTGGGCTAATAATTGGAAGCTCAATCTGAACCGTCTTCGACCACCCGAACGAATTTTAAAGAAGACGAAGATGGAGAGAGCGATACTTCACTTTTTAACTCCTATATTGAAAGCTCCCTCCATAATAAGAGCCCTTGGTAGGAGGGTGTTGAAATATCTTACCCCTCCAAGAGCAAGATTTAGATGAATCTAATGAGGTGGTCGAGCTAATGACCTTAAAAAAGCGCTTCTTGGGAGGCAACCCAAGTTCATTTTCCTTATTTTCTTTTATGTATTTAGTTCTCTCTTTATAATAAACATGTATCCTCTACTTAATTTTTCTTGTCTATCTTATTGTTGTAGAATTCAAAGTTGTGGAGGAATGTGAGTATTGAATGGAGGAGTATCTTTAAAAACATGAATGTCAACCATTTGAAGCTCATCACTTGGTCACTTCTCTTAAAATCTCCTCCACATCGTTTTTAGTTTTCATTGGGACAATGAAAAGTTTAAGTCTAGGGGGATCCATTAGATGCATTTGAATTACTTTGTTTGTTTTTTTTTTTGTTTTTTCTTATGTCTTGCATTTTGTTTTGATTTTTTGTGGCATACATCTTGAGAACATCAAACTCCATTTTTATGTTTTCTTGTCTTAAAGCAAATTGTTAGCATGTTCTTTATCTTGATTCATGATATTGTAAATGATGATAGTATGTTTAGTGTACTTCTTTTCTCTATCTTGAGTAGCATGAATTGAGCTAAGTATCAATTAGAAATAAGTTTTAGTCTTGGCCTAACCTTAAGGATCTTACTTTCACTACACTTTGACTTGATGCTTGAATAGTTGATATCATTGAAATAGTCATGATTCATCTTGTTTGTTTAGTACTTGGTTTCCATGATGATTTCTCAAACTTCATTTTGGTTACTGGATGAGGCTCAACTCATGTAACCTCATTTGGAAAAATCAAAATATCCCAATATTTGTGCTAAAGGTACATTTGTGAATAAGATTTGCACAATGCAAACACTTATAAAAAAACAAAGGAAAAAAAGTGAATAAGAGATATAAAAAACAGTTGTCGTGAGTGGAATCTAGTAAGTCACCCCTTTGAGACCGAGTTAGGTTACTGGGGAAATGACTGCTTAACTTCTCTTGAGATTGAGCATGCCTTTGAGACCTTGGGTTAATTGAGAAATATCAACCAAGTGTGTGGCAAGTAAGTGTCTATCACTGGTTACTTGTCTATCATTGGAAACATTAGGAATTCAAATTTGATGACGATTTGACTAGGACATAGATTGAAACTTAAAGAGTTTTGAGTTACTTATTTGCACCGTGCACAAGAGACTTATGCTTAAGTCATACTAGGTTTATTTCTATGACCATGCTCATTAATGAAACTTGTGGATAGAGTTAGGAGAGTGCATTAAGGATTATGATGCATTGTTGAATACATGAATCGTGATTGCGACATTTTACTTGAGGACAAGCAAATGTTTAAGTCTGGAGGTGTGATGTGCGTAGATTATATACACTTTTATACATACTTTGACGAACATCTACTTGTACTTCATGCACATAATCTATGTTTATTGCACCCTATTTCATTATAATGTCATACTTCCATTATATTTTGTTCGGAGATCTACTCTTTGCTTGTTTTGATTGATAGGACATGATTTGGAGCAAAAACGGAGTTTAAATGAAGTCGAGAGCTTCTAGCGTGACACGGGCATGCAAAACTAAGTTTTATTCATGTTCTGGCCGTGTGTCACCCACACGGCCATGTGAAGGCCGTTTGGGGGGCGTGTAAAGGCCGTGTGAAGGCCGTGTGGAACTTTCAGCACTGCAGACCAAAAGTAAAATGACCATAACTTTGTACTCGGTTAGAGTTATGAGCTGTTCCAGATATCAAAATGTAGATAACTTCAAGGTCTACAACTCTTATGAATACTTCATCCAGATAAAACCAAGTATTAAAGGTCTAAAATGCGTTTCTTTGTGACACGTCCTTAGCACAGGGCCGTGTGGAATCCCTGCACTGCATACCAAGAGTAAAACAGGCATAACTTTGTCATCCGTTGGGTTTTTGGGCTGTTCTTTCAACCAATTTGTAGACAGCTTCAGGATCTACAACTTTGATGAAGACTTCAACTAGAGAAAATCCCATCTTGATAGAATAAAAGACATTGCAATAAGACATAGCTATGCAGGGCCAATCAAGGGGGTGTGTGAGCCACATGACCATGTCATGCAAGGGGGTGTGAGCTCCACACGGCCGTGTAAGGTTTCTAGAGGAGAAGAATGACATGGTCGTGTAAGGTTTCCAGAGGAGAAGAATGACATGGCCGTGTGGATCTACACGGCCATGCAAGGAGTGCAGTGGCAGAGCCAGACATGACCGTGTCTCACACACGGCCGTGTGAGATAGACAGAGAGGGGAGTGAGCCAGGCCGTGTCCCACACACAGCCAGGTCCTGGGGCCGTGTCGCGCCCGATTTTCCCCCTCTATATAAGGTTTCTTCTTCATTTCAAAGGGGATCTTCTCCCTTTTGGGGGGGAATTAAAGATTGGGGCGTTCCTCCACCTTCTTGGAGGGATTTCCGGTGATTCCAAGGGCGGATGTTCAACATTTCGACTCTGGGGAGCGAGGAATGGATCCGAAGATGATTCTTCATCGTAGATAAGCTTTTCTTCCCTCTCTTTCTTGGATTTGGGGATCAAGATGTTTATCTTTTCTTCTTCTTTTGGATTCTTTCCTTGTTCCATGGATTAGATCTCTTATTCTAGGATGGAGGGAGTATTTGTAATGGAGATTTGATGAAAACTCTTGTGAATTTTCCAAGATTCCTATTTCTATGATTTTGCCCTGTTTGTATCTATTCTTTCTTGTGTGGATTGTTGAGATTAGGGCTTAATTACCATGTTAGATTGAATGTTTGAATATCTTGTGGATCTTGTATGGATTACTTCTCATTCGATTTTCCGAGGGATCTTTATGACAGGAACATGCCCATGTAAGGACGTTTGAGGGGAAATCTTGAGAGGGAAATTAGGTATTTCAAGAGGGTAGGATAGATTGTATGCGTTAATCTTTATATCTAATGGGGTTGAAAATTAGTGATTTCTATGTTGATTTTCCGAGGGACGCACGTAATAGGCAAGCCCGTGTAAGGACAACATAGGGTTTACTCCTAATTGATCACATCTAGATATATTTCAATCCTAGGCCGGTTGCCTATTGCAAGAGGAAACCGACAACCTTCTAGAAATAATGGACAATTGAGGAATACGATTTGGTAGATCCTACATTGAATAACATTACAAAGAAACCAAAACTCCTAGAACATCCTTTATCATTGCCCTTATTCTTGTTTGTTATTCTTTTGTTTCTTTGTTACTTTTCATAGTTACACTTAGCCTTTGTCAATCCATTGATTTGTTGTCTAATTAATTCGCGTTGAGATATTCTTAGTGCTTATTCCAGTCCATGTGGATACGATAATCTTTTATATTACTTGCAACATTTCTGTACACTTGCGGAGGTCAACAGCCGGGTATTTCTGGCCTACTCTACAGGAATATGCAGCTCAACTCGTAAGAACATGTCTGTCTTGTCAGAAGCATCAAAATATCCCGCATCATCCTACCCAACTTTTGAAGACTTCCATCGTTTCGTGCCATTTTGATCAATGGGGTATGGACATAGTAGGCTCATTTCCCCTAGCCACTACCCAGAGAAGGTTTCTATTGGTAGCTATAGATTATTTCTCAAAATGGGTGGAAGCTGAACCGTTAGCAAGAATTACTGAAAATGCAGTCATCAAATTCTTATGGCAACACATTATTTGCAGATTCGGTATTCCCCATAAATTAGTCTCTCATAATGGAAGACAATTCTAGGGACAGGAGATTAGAGAATGGTATGCAGGATATGGCATTGCGTTGGCATTCACCTCTGTAGCATATCCACAGAGTAACGGGCAAGCATAAGTGACCAATAGAGAAATCATCATAGGACTTAAACCTAAGCTTGATCATGTTGGTGGTAGTTGGGTAGATGAGTTACCCAGTGTGCTATAGGCTTACCGTACCACCCTTCGAGAAGCCACGGGGATAACCCCATTTCAACTAGTATACGAGAGAGAAGTAGTATCCCCCATTGAGATGGGGATAGAATCTGATCGTAGACGATTCTCCGATGAAGATAATGATGGTCGACGTCTTATGGAACTCGATTTTATTGAAGAAGCTCGGGACAAGGCAGCAACTCGCCTTACATCTTATCGACAGTGAATGAGATAGAACTACAACAAAAGAGTTATCCCCCTATTCTTTCAAGTAGGGGATTTAGTGTGGAAGCGTGTCAAACCTATAGGGGATGTTACTAAATTGGCACCCCAATGGAGAGGACCATACAAAGTTATACAAAAACTTGCTTCTGGCTCTTATTATCTCCAAGACTCAGAAGGGAGAAAGCTTGAGAGGCCTTGGAGTGCGAACCACTTACAACCATACAGAGCCTAACAAGTACGCTTGTAATTTGTCCTTATATTTCATTTAATTTTTGAATATAATGAAAAAAATTCAGGCACGTACTCTTTAACCAATACATGCCTTTGCTAGAATGAACCAAACAATTTTTCTCTCGAGTGTGTTTCCTCCGCTCGATAACAGTCGATCGGGGACCTCAAGGAGTGACCGGGTTGGCTTCCTTGAGGGGAACCGGAGACTTTAAACCTCTAACCATTGAAGCGTGTTTCCTCCGCTCAAGTCTATTCGAGTGTATTTCCTCCGCTCAGATATACCCCAGCGTGCTTCCTCCGCTCGATAAGAGTCGATCGAGGACCTCAAGGAGTGACCGAGATGACTTCCTTGAGAGGAACCGGAGACTTTAAACCTCTAACCATTGAAGCGTGTTTCCTCCGCTCAAGTCTATTCGAGCGTGTTTCCTCCGCTCAGATATACTTAAGCATGCTTCCTCCGCTTGATAATAGTCGATCGGGGACCTCAAGGAGTGACCGGGCTGGCTTCCTTGAGGGGAACCGGAGACTTTAAACCTATAACCATTGAAGCGTGTTTCCTCTGCTCAATTCTATTTGAGTGTGTTTCGTCTGCTCAGACATACCCGAGCGTGCTTCCTCCGCTCGATAACAGTCGATCGAGGACCTCAAGGAGTGACCGGGTTGGCTTCCTTGAGGTGAACTGGAGATTTTAAACCTCTAACCATTGAAGCGTGTTTCCTCCGCTCAAGTCTATTCGAGCATGTTTCCTCCGCTTAGATATACCCGAGTGTGCTTCCCCCGCTCGATAGTAGTCGATCGGGGACCTCAAGGAGTGACCGGGCTGACTTCCTTGAGGGGAACCAAAGACTTTAAACCTCTAACCATTGAAGCGTGTTTCCTCCACTCAGATATGTCCGAGTGTGCTTCCTCCGCTCGATATTAATCGGTTGGGAAACTTAAAGAAGGGTCAGTCTGATTTCCTCAAGGATAACCAGAGACTTTAAACCCTTAAAATGTCGAGTAGGCTTCCTCCGCTCGACACCAGTTAATCAGGAAATTTTAAGAAAAATTCAGCAGCGTTTCTTGAAGGATAGGCGAAGACCCTAAGCTTGGAACCGGTACATATCAAATTTCAACTTCCTCAATATATCATTATCACCGGATACCTCGCTCGGGATTACATGCCCGACTGAAATACAGCAGTACTTTGGTCTTCTTGTATTAATACAAATTCGCTCGGGATCACACGCCCGACTGAGATACAGTAGTACTTTGGTCTTCTTGTATCAATACAAATTCGCTCTGGATCACACGCCCGACTGAGATACAGTAGTACTTTGGTCTTCTTGTATCAATACAAATTCGCTCGGGATCACACGCCCGACCGAGATACAGCAGTACTTTGGTTTTCTTGTATCAATATAAATTCGCTCGAGATTACACGCTCGATCGAAACATAGCAGTACTTTGGTCTTCTTATATCAATATAAATTTGCTCGAAATTACACGCCCGACCGAGACATAGCAGTACTTTGGTCTTCTTGTATCAATACAAATTCACTCGGGATTACACGCCCGACCGAGATATATCGATACTTTGGCCTTCTTACATCGGTGCAAACTCGATCGGGAGTATTTACCCGATTGAGATATATCAACACTTGCACCTCCTCACATCACGCCAAATTCGGTCAAGAATATACTCCCAGCTAGAATATAACAATCTGCCAGATTTCAGGCTTTATTTTATATTCGATCACCTTTTCACTTGGATTTGTATTTGCTCAGAAGTACACGCTCGACTAAAGCGTCATAATACTCCGGCCTTCTCATATTAATTTATATCTACGCGGGATCGCATACCCGACCGAGAATAGATCAGGAACACCAGCTCGGCTAGAATACATCAATACATTGAATTTCAAGTATTATCCTCACTCAGAAGTACATGCCTGACCGAGATACACCTACTTTCTAGCCTTCACCTATTGATATGAATCCACTCAGGGGCATATCCCTAACAGGGGAATGACAAGGCGATGTTTTCGCTCAGGAGTACATTTACAATTAAAATAACCCCAAGTTCTGAAGTAAAACGAGGGAAATTTCGAAGACAAATTGGTATGTCATGATTCTCAGTTAGTTATTCATAATCTAGAAACATGCCACATGCACCCAACTACTTTACAAATTCTCCTTCTCATGGCTTAGTTAACATATATTCATTCTGAAAATTCATTTACAAGCATGATTAGAGTAGTAAGTAAGCTTCATAAACATGAACTCAAAAGAATTTAACACAGATAGTTTTACTGGTGCACCAAAGTTCTACTTGAAACTGCTGACAAGTTGCTTAGGTAACTTCTTGTTAAGCCGTCGACGGTCTATAAATCGGGGAGGAGGTTCTTGAGGTAAGAACCCTCTTTCTCGCAATTGTGCCAGAACCCCATTAACTGAATGATTTAAGGCCCATACCATATGACTGACGAACTCATTTGTGAACTCAGGAGCAGTCAGGTACTCTCGACGACGGACTTCCCATTTTTCCTCTTCGCTCGCCTTATAGGTCTGAAATTCTGACTCAAGGCGTTTCGCTCTCTCTTGGAGATTGGATTTTTGAGTTTTGAGACGCTCTGATTCCTAAGTGAGGAAATCTATTTCCAAATCTTGAGCTTTCAATCTCTCTTGTAGCTGTAATAACTCAAAATTTTGAGAAGCTAACTCTTGAGCTGAATCTGGAGACCAAGAGACGGAAGTTTGAAACTGTTCTAGGATAGAAGATCTAAGAATAGCATTTGAAATGGCCTTATTCTTCCGGGTCACTTCAACACTCAACTGAGAGGATAGGCTCTGTACTTGCGAAACCAAGGCCTTTTTCTCTTCCTCTTTTACCTCTAACATTTGGCAATGCTGCTGCAAATCTTTCTCCAAAAGGACCATCATATTGGCTTGGGAACTTACCTTCTCTTGAAGTTGAGTGACCTCATTACTCGGAGTAGGGGGAGCTGATTGTTTGCTCCTTAATTGATTTCTCAATTCTCTATTCTCCCTCTCTAGGTCAGCGACCAAGTTGCCCATATAGAAGCATGAAGTAAAAAAACTAGACCAACATGATAACATGATTAAAACCTGTATACACAAACTGGAAGGATATATCTGAAATACTTACAGAAGAGGTGTATCGATTGTAAATGTCAGCCTGATTAAAAACGTTCTTTCCCCTCAAAGAGTTCTGGCCTTGTACCCAGGAGTCAGCCATGGAGTCCTTTAACTGAAGGATGCCAACAGAAGAAGGAATACGATCGTTCCTCAACAATGAGGGAAGGCCTTGGGGCAGCTTGAAAAGCACTCGAGGAGGAGTTGGAGTTAAAGGACCCATAGAAGAAGAAGGCGGTGGCCCTGGAGGGGGAGAAGAAGGTAATGAACTGGGGCGAGGGGGAGAAGAACCAATGCTAGAGGTCAGAGGAGGTCTTGATGCACTAGTGAGAATAGAGGGACATAAAGCAGAAGACGCAGAATCAACAGTTGGTTTAATAGCAACATCGTGGGAGGATAAACTGGAGGACCTTTTGCAAGGGATCCTTCTAGCCCTTACTGCAGGAGGAGTAGTAGGAGAGGAAGTCTGAGAAGGCGGAGGAGATAGTGGCACACCCATAGTTATCTCAGAAGCAGTAGCAACTGGAAGAATGGGCGGAATCAATAAACCCGGTCGCATTATGTTAAGAGCAATGTTGGGATGGATGCGATTATAAGGCATAATTTCCTTACCCCTCTCAAGAGACATCTCAGCAAGAACGATGGGAGTCTGTTCTGATTCATAAATAATGATAGGAGCCAAACTATTCTTTGAAACAAGTGTAACCTCCCGTCGAATAGTGAAGGGTCTCTCTTCCTCGGAAGATTCAGGTTCCTCAACAGGGACATCTTGAGGAGGAAGCAGACCAAGAGATGAAGGGGTCGGATTGAGACGATGATTCTCTAATAGCCTTTCCCCTAGCCTAGCCAAAATTGGCTTTGTCAACCCTGAATTCTTATACATCAGAGCTGGGAAAATGACATCAACTAAAAAAGATAAAAACCATATGTTTTTTAGTAGAAACAAGTTAAAGATAGCAAATGAATACAACAGGAAGTAGGCAATTCACCAAAAGGAGCATCCAATTCTGTGTCTATAGAGCTTATCCCAAAGATAAAAAGTAAGCCTTCAACAGTTAATGCAGGAAAATAAAATTTAGCCCCTTTCAACTTCAACTTGGACTCATAAAATGTCAAGTCGACAGTACCGTCTGGGGAATTTGGAAGAATGGGAAGAGTCCTTTGCCAAGTGATGGGATATGAAGGAGGAGAAGGTAGACGCAAGAAGAAGAACTTCTGTCTCCATTCCGCTTGTGCGGGAATTTTGTTAAATAGGATAGCCTTGGGACGACTCTGAAATTTAAAAAGACTATCTTCTACTTGACGAAGGACAAAAAATTGGTGGAACAAACGAGGAGAAGGAGGAAAGTCAAGTAGTTGAGAAATAGTGATAAAACCAGATAATATGGAGAAGGATTGAGGGATAAGCTGATTCAAGGGTATGTTGAAATATTGACTTACGGTAACAAAAAAAAAAGATGGACAGGAGACGAAAATCGAAAATCGCTTGTTCCCAAAAGACAGCAACGCTCCCCGGAGGAGGGAGATGAGGGCGGTCAGCCGGAGTAGGAAGGACTAAATAGGAAGGGAACCCAAACTTTAAACCCATTGCATAGACTTCTGAATCGATGGCACTGGAAGAGCAGTTAACGAACCACTCAGGTGGGGAAGATGAAGAAGAAGCCATTGTGAGCAAAAGATCGAGGGAGGAAGTAGAATCTTAATGGAACAGAGAAGGAAAGAATGCAGCGGAGGAGGAAGACGACGGGATGAACCCCTTTGGTTTGTCTCTAAAACCTCGATGCTACTACCAAGGAAGGTAAATATTAGAGCGAGAAAAGGATAAACGGACCGCAAGTCAATAAGCGACTGAGTAGAATATTGGGTATTCAGAAAAGGATATACTTACCTGGATAACCGTGACTAATACATTCCCTAAGTTGCGAGATCCCGAGGTAAGTTATGATTAATCTTATAAAATCTCGACAAGATTACGGTCATAAGAGGTATGACATAAAAGATGGATCGGGTGAATACTTTCGCCCGGTCATCCCAGGATGAGTTGAAAAGGTAGGTGTCTAACTCACCTGACTAGGCTACTAGGCCACTCAAGCCAACAAGCTCGTCCTATCATTGTACGCCGAGTGAAAGGTAAACAACCCAAACGGCTCCACTCGTCCTTCGTACATAGAAAATATCCAAAAAGGGGTACACCTTATTCCTCACAAAATGTCAAAAAAGGAGAAAAACACATACACATGCGTATGGGTTGAAGTCATATAGTTATGCATGATAAGGTTAAGTTATCAAGATAGGTTGACCAAGATGTTAATTTACATACGTATGAGCATACAACCATTCGGTTAGTTCCCGTAGAGGCATATATAAATAAGATGAAAAGGTATGCATAGATTATGATCAACTAAGTCATGCCAAATTCAAAATAGCCATCAACAAAAATGCATCAGTCGAGAGAGAGCTTGTAAAACATGGGGATTCCAACATAAAAATAGTTACAGTAGTTGTGGGAAAAAGTTGGGAGGATGATTCTTCACTATCCTCCTTGTGTCGGGAAAGTTAGAGGGAGGATCAACCACCAATAACTTCAGTTCTTTCAGTTGCTCCTCTCCTTCCTTTGTCACGAACTTGATAGAATTAATGAAGAAGTTGGAGATCGGAACGACGAAATCAGAGGATTGGAGATATGCCTTTTTGCGCTCCTCAAAGCGGGTGTCTTCGTTGGCCTTGTAGTTTGCTAGTTCCTCCTGGGTAGTCTTAAGAGCAGTCTCTTTGATATTGAGAGCAGCTAATTGATTGGCTAATTCTGTAGCATGTGCATCTTTCATTGACTGCAGCTAGGAGGATAGTCGAGCAACTTCAGACGCCCGTTCCTCTAATTTGGAGGATAAATCATTACCCCGAGCATTGGCTAATTGTAGTTGGGATTGGAGACTTTCTATATCAGTTTTGTATTGTTATGACTGCTCAGTCTCTGTCTTGAGCAGCTGGATGGTTCTTTCCAATTGGGTGGACAGACCTTTTAATTTTTTATCCACTTGATCAGGAGATAACTCAGAAACCTGTTTCTTCAAGGTTTCATTCTCTTGGATCAAGATATGCATCAAATGGGGCACACTCATATTATATATCCAGCACTGCCGAACAAAGAGCATTAAGGGGATGCGTAATGAAATAGCACTAGGGAGGAAAACAAAGATACTTTCGTTTCTTCCAGAGAAAATGTATCAGCCATCTCAGAGAGGTCAATACTTTCGATTATTTGGCATACCTTCTCCCTAACTGTAGTGAAGGACCCTCCCAAGAGTATGGTTGGGTAGTAGTAATAGAGGAAGTAGAGGTAAAAGAAGTTTGGAGCGAAGGGGGACAATAGATAATGTAGGATACATTGTGAGGGGGCAAAGTCATATGTTCAAGAAAGTTCATAAAAAAAAGGAGGTGAAAAGTTGCCACTAGGGATAGGTGGGGTGGTAGATGCAAAAGGAACAAGGGAAGGATAAAGAGTCGAGAGAGGAAGATCAGGAGAAGAAGGAGAAACATCCGAAGGGGGAAAGTCTCCAGAAGCAGATTTCTGCTTTGGGGATGGAGCAAGGGTCAGTTTACATTTTTTCTTGGCAGGGACTGCCTCAGGGGATTGCTCCGAGGCCGACAAAGAGATAGGTTCATCGACGGAAGGAGGTTTGATGAAAGCTCCTTCCAAAACCACTTCCTGAGAACCAGAAACACCCTCTATGTTAGTAGGGGCTGCTGATGAAGAGGGTTGGCCCAATGTAGCAAGAAGTTCTCGCTCCTTAGTAGCAACCAATTCCTCCGATAGGCACAATTGATCATCAATTGCAGCGGCATATAAAGAGTCCACTACACAAAATAAAAAGTGTCTTAATTAGTAAAAAAGGATTGGGATAGATGAATAAGGACTTACCAAGGGAACCGTGAAGCTCTATCTTGATAGGACTTAACCCGAATAGATAGAGGAGGTCATCACGAATCCACTTATGAATGAACAAGCGAAAACCCGATAGCTTCTTGGAGTAAGTAACAAAAGAAGAGTGTTTATGTAATTCCATTATGTCAGGAAGAGCGGGTAGAGAAGATTTCCAGGTAGAAGACCAAGGGATAGGCTCTGGAAGCTCCACAAAAAAGAAACGGGATTTCCATCCCTTAATGGAAGAGGGCATCTCCTCAAAAAAAGGTCATTTTAGGTCTCGATTAAAATAGGAAGACACCAAGATCTGATTTTTTTGGGGTATGAAAACATGAAGAAATTCTGAGGAGTTGAAGGGATGTCGTGAATGCGAAAAGTATGTACAAACCACAGAGATAGAGAAAAGCATTGGGGGTGAACTGTTGTAGGGGAATGTCAAAATATTGGCTAATCTCTATCAGAAAAGGGGGAATAAGAAAACATAAGCCCGTCACTAACTGATCTTTGAAAAAGGTAATACAATTTTTAGGAGGAAGATGGGGGCGAGCATCAAGATCTGGACTGATAATGTGATAAGTTTTAGGGATATCATATAAGGAATGAAGAGCAGACCTATCCGATTTGCGAAAGACAGAACGGGTTTGAGCATACCAAGATGAGAAGGACTCTTCAACCATAGAACGATGTAAGAAAGCAAGAAAAACAACTTACTGAGGTTCAAAGAAGAAGGAACAACACAGATAGACAAGAAAGGGAGAGGGGTCAATTGAGAAGGCGAAAATCCCAGACAACGATATCAGCGAAAAGCGTAAGGAAGAAGATGAAGAGGTGAAGGGTTTAGGGTTTTTTGAAAACATTAAGTGATGATAACCACCGTTAGATGTGAAGAACGCTCATCTAAGGAACTAGGAATGTCACGAAGAAAAGACGGTACAGGACGTTATCGCGGGAACGTGCGGCTTATTATGTCAGGAAAGAGAAATTAGTCAACACGTGTCAGGAAACCACAAGTAAGCATTTATAATAGACACAACCGGTCAAATCATACTCATATCAGCACCGTCATATCGCACACTACTAATATTCTCTTACCATTGAAGGGCCAATCAACGAGCAGAAGATGTCAAGAAGGTGTTTGATTTCCTAGGTGTAATAAATAAAGGGGATTATTATTAAGTTATAATATAAAAAAGAACTAAAATATTTGAGTAATTCATAAGCCCGTCTGGTTTTGTAGACAGGACGGACCTCAAAGATTCATTTATTCGCATACAAGCAATCACCCCTTTCCTCATTCTAGGTATAACCAAACACATTACATTACACGCCCATCTCAAACATCAAGCTTTAACATTAACAACAGTAGTTTTACAAACATAGTTATGGGTTTACAAACATAGTTATGGGGTTATAAACATAGTTATGGGATTGCCTTAACTATATCAACCCCACTCAAACTATTCCTAATCAGGTAGGGGTAGGGGGAATATTTTTCCCGGCACTGTATGCCTATAGACGTCAGATTGAAGGATGATGAAGAGGAGAATGACAACTTAGACACATAGGAGAAAATTGTCTTATTCTCCAAATGATTTGGGCAGCTTACCGCCTCAAACAGGTGACTGAAGGGTCC
Organism: Zingiber officinale; assembly: GCF_018446385.1. NCBI lineage: Eukaryota > Viridiplantae > Streptophyta > Magnoliopsida > Zingiberales > Zingiberaceae > Zingiber > Zingiber officinale. The sequence goes on from NC_056004.1 coordinate 17,860,243, forward strand.
ACCCTCACTCTAAGTTGATCCAACTCGGCTTGCAGAATATCCACCTTAGCTTGTAGCCGACCTAACTCTTGTTGTTGATGTGATATTAGCAGATTGTCTGTATGGACCTTCCTGATTAGCGCAACTATCTCTGAAGCATGACGATCCTTCAAATCATTTAACTCTTTAGTCTTGCATTCTAGATCCCGATAAACTTTGTCCCTCGAAGAAGTCTCGGAATGAACTTGGGACGGGGATGTCGACGGTAGCATCTCTGGTTCCCTGTGTGGGGAACGATATCAGTCTAGAGCCTGCACCGCCTTAGCCAAAGTTTTCCTTCTCTCTCGCAGCAATTGATCCCAGAAGGAAGGATCTAAGGCCATGAGTCTCTATAAGCTTATAGAGTAAAATAGAACGAAGGGAATGAAGAGGGGTGTGGAAGGAAGCAAGAGCACAACTCTATTTAACATGCCAAAAGGAGTCACGGGGTCACTATAGGAGGAGTCATGGGATCATTGTAAAAGAAGTCACGGGATCACTGGAAAAGATGTCACGAGATCATTGTAAAGGTCACTGCAGAGCTGCCACAGAAGGTAGCAAGAGGTCATAAATAGACTTAGGTCTAGTCAGTCAGCTACACCTCCTTCGACTAGACTTGAAGGGGAGACTAGTGATATGGGTTATGATAAGGGGACCCCTTTGTAGGAGAAGGGAAGAAGGATAATGAAGATGAGGAAGGCTAAAAAGGGCGAGAGGAGGGGTCGCCCGGAAAGGGTTAGACCCGGTAAAGGGAAAGTTGCTGCACGCATGGAAGACAAAGACAGGTTGGATGTGACAGACCGACCGAGCATGTAGGACCGACCGAGCATGTAGGACCGGTCGAAAAGACCGACCAAATAGGTTCGGTCGGTCGGATATAAGGATCGATCCAGTGTAAAGAAAGTTTAACCATGGGCGGTCTGGAACGTAGCAGAGTCACCCAAGTATATGAGTTTTGTAAGCAAAGACCGATCAAGCACGGGTACTCGACCGGGCATACATGACCGACCCAACATAGAGAGTCGGCCGAATGTAAAAGTTCTTGGCCTTGTACACAATAGACAAAAATCGGACGAACGTAATATACCGATCAAGCCTATAAGCTTGGCAGGCAAAGGCGGGCGAGTTCTATAGATCGGCCGAACACAGATACATTTAGTGTCATATAACCCTTAACCCACAGCTGCCTGAAAGAAGGGTTATCGGATAATGGTGTCTCTATAAACCCAACTAGATGATTCTGGTCAAAGATACAAGGTCAGACGTGCTCAATAGATCAGCTGATCATATGAAGTCGGTAGGCAAAGACCGGTCAAGTAGAAGAGACCAATAGAAAGTAAAAGCACTTAGCATTAAGCTATCCTGAAGGCCTACATATACCCTACCGATTAGTTTTGGTTGATAAGGTAAGACTGGCCGAATAGATCGGTCAATCGCAGAGGCCTTTAACGGCATACGGTCGACCGAAGGAAGAGTTGATGGGCTAGGGCGCCTTTGTGCGTCTGACTGATCAATCTCGGTCGGCAAGGTATGACCGCCTGGGTTTAATAGACAGGTCGAGTATGAGGAATAGATCAAACATAAAGATATTCAACCTTACATAGTTTCTGGCATAATTATAATGAAGTCTTGGTCGGGTATAAATAACCAATCAAGTATAGAATGCTGACTGAGAGTAATACGGACAGAATGTATTCCGCATATATACAAAATAAGCTTATGCAACTAATCAAGTTTATGTAATAGGTGAATCATAACAATATACAATCATATGACAACTTAATCAATTTGGCGGCAAATATCTTCTAGAATTCTCCGCAGGTATGCTAAACGATAAAAAAGGTACATCTGGGGTAAGAAAAAGATTCCTTAAACTATTATGATAGTTCTGGCTTACATCATCTCTTAACAAACTTTAACAAACTTGGGTCCACCTCATGACTGTGGAGGTTAGATGAGGTGGAATAAAAAGGGTAATCCTCTCCACTGGCAAGGCACGCAAACATATGCATTGCATCCAAATTAAACCCTAATCTTCTTCTTCTCACCAGAGACTAACTTGAGCATCGGAGGGCCTAGCCAGGGATTCCCACCCCGGTCTTAGGTCACTAACGCTTTGTCGATCGGTCTCATTGTGTGCAAGGAGACGAGATCATCTCATCCACCGGATTGCAGAGTTTCCGCTGATCCCCGGAGCCACTTCACTGGAGTTCCCTTTTGTGAAGGTATCATTCATAAGATCCGCTCTGGTTTTCTCGGACCGATTGTCTTGTATTTGAACGTCAGTGAGGTCCACTGTGGTTTTCTCAGATCCTCTCTTGTTCATCCGTATCAGAATTCGCCATCGCCCATCGTCGTTCAGTGCTTCATCTCGCAAGCTCTCAGACAGGATCATCGGTATTATCTCCTATCAAAGGTTAGATTGCAGGTTATGAAGTTCTTATTAGCCCATTTTTATCCCTTCTGCTCGAAGGTTGTAGGCTTCAGAAAGATGCAGGTTAGATTGCACTAACTTAAGATCACTTCTATCAAAATCGGAGCGGAAGAAGACATACTAGGGGACTAAAGTCTCTCCGGCCATAATCCCAGAAATGTAGAAGTAGGGGAGAAGGGAAATGAACACTTATGAAGAAAACACACAGACAGTAGGGCAAGCAAGTAGGAAAGAAGAAGTATGGGGAAGAAGAAGCATCGATGAACATCCACTCGATGCCTTTAGGATTTTTAAACTAAAACCACTAAGGGGCATAGAGATGTGAGCCGGACAATCGAAATGGCGATGCGAAGGATAGCCGTTGGATCACTAGAAGGGAAGCACTATTGAGTCTGGTGCAGAAAGCGTGCATCAAGAGTCGTGTCAAAGGAAGTCAGTCAGACACGTGTCATCTTCCTATGAAATGACATTTATGATGAAAAACATAAGGAAATCATGAAGATGATATGAGGACACTAGCACCATGCCTCGAAGACCAACAATTTCATGCGGTTACCTTGGGAACAGGAGTAGAAGGCGGCGGGAAGCATTGATCATAATTTGGCGCCTCTCCCCAACTTCGGAACCATAGTAAGATTTAAATTGGGCCAAAGCCTAATTACCGAGTGGGAGTCATGACCACAGGTTGCTTCAAAGACCACTAAAGATAAGTCCACAGGCATGCTTCCTTTGTTCACCAATGACCTCCCGGTCGGTATTCCAGACTCTCGCCCCAACGCGAGTTATAAGCGAGTATGCTCTAATGACCAATGACCTCTTGGTCGATGTTCCAGACTCTCAACCCAGCGCTAGTTATAAGTGAGCATGCTCTCATGATCAACGACCTCTCAGTCGACATTCCAGACTCTCACCCTAGCGCAAGTTATAAGCGAGTATGTTCTCGCAACCAACGACTTCTCGGTCGGTGTTCCAGAATCTCTCCCTAGTGCGAGTTATAAACGAGCATGCTCTCACGACTAACGACCTCTCGATCAACATTCCAGATGTTAGGACCTTTGGCGGCCAACTAGAGGGGGGTGAATAGCCCCTGCACAAATCAAGCAAACAAAAAAAAACCTTTCTCGGATTTACAGCTTTATAAATTAAACACTTATATATAAGAAATACAAAAAGACTAAAAGATAGAGGCACACGGGTTTACTTGGTTACAACCGGGGAGGTTGTTAATCCAAGGAAGTAAACTGCAATAATTTCTCCTTTAGGCGGAGAAGCCTCTTTACAGCAATGAAAGCACAGAAATGATGAAGTTAAACAGAAATGAAAGCATCTATAAGTGTTGCTTGAGTATTTCTTGTTCTCCTTAGCTTCTGGGAGCAGGGCTGCTTATATAGTCCTATTCGGGTTTGCATGGAAGGGTTCCAGGCGCTTAGAATGAGATAGAAATATATCCCCAATGCAATGTTTAAATGCCATGTTGATATGAAGAAAAATTGGGTTCCGGGCACCTCGGACTAGTCTGGGCACCTCGGACTAGTCTAGGCACCCCAGACTGGTCTGGGCGCCTCGAGCATCCGAAGTCATCCTTTTGCTGACTTTTGGTTTGGGCCTTCTTCTTCGGTTCCTCTGGCCTTGGTCTGAGTCTTCCGCTCCAGCTCCGCTCGCTTGACTGATTTCGACCATCCGAAATAGGGCTCACCCAAACCCAACTTCCGGCCTTCTCGAGCAAACTTCCGCTCCGGCTTCCCGTCCCTCGGAATTGCTGCTTGCTTCCTTCTCGTCTGCCAGCATACTCTTCCACAGCTTTCCATCCCTCGGGCAGCTGTATCTTTTGTTCCTTGAGCAATCTTCCACTCCTGCTTCTCGTCCCTCAGAAGCACCGCACACTCCCTTCTCGTCCGCCGGTGTACTCTTCCACAACACCTCATCCCTTAGACACACCGAGCTCGCCGGCTCTCTCCCGTGTCGTCCTTCTCGCTAGCTATGTCTTTCGCTCAATTTCTTGTGCTCCTAAATTCCTGCACGCTTAGACACGGGGTTAAACACAACAGGACCTAACCTAATTTGTTTGATTACATCAAAACTATCTTAGGGTACCAACAATTTCTTCCTTTTTCATGTAAGCAACCCAAGTTAAGTTAGGGTAAACCAGCATAAAGTAAAAGTAATAAATTTGCAATTAAAGTGCAAACTACCTCGCCCTAGACTTAATCTTCCCTTCTCCCCCGTTGATCACATAAAAAAGTGGGGTACTTCAAAAGTCTAAGGGTAATTTGTCAAGAATTTTAAGTCGTTTAACAAACAAAATTTTGAATTTATAAAGTTAAAATAACTTAAAAAATTTGGTGAATCTTAAACACAAGTCTAAGAGAAAAAAAATCGAAATTGAAAGCCTTAAAAGAATTTTGGAAATCTTGAAATATTTTCTTAAAAATGTATAGAGTATGCATGTTGATAAAAGAAAATCCATTTTCAAGATTTATAATTTAAAAATTCTAAAAAATATATATTTAGATAAATAACTCAAAAACTTTTTAGAAAAGTTTTCTTAGTTAGCAGGGATAACTCTTGCGAAATAATTAAAAAAATTTGAATAACAAAATTCAAATATTACAAAAAATTGAGATTTTTCTATAGATGAATATTGAATTCCTCTTCTCAAAAAAATTGGGATCAAATTAATTTCGAACAATAATTAAACTCAGAAGGGATTTTGTAGTTAAAAACAAATTCAATTGTAAAAAAAAATTAATACAAGCATGATCTTAGAATCCAAAATAGATTCCTTTCTACCGGATTAACAAGAAAATTTTTAGGTCTTTGACAATTTTTTAATTTGCCCATTGTGATATTTAAATTTCTATTTTAGTCTATAATAATTTCTAAAATTCGAAGCAGAGAATCTTGAACATGCAGAAATTTTTAAAGTTTGTGTATGTTCCTTTAACATTTCATTTTATGTTTTTAGTTTATCGAAATCCTCTAATCGACAAGTTGTTGCTATAATTCCTTTTAACTCATTATTCTCTATTAATAATTTTCTATTTTCTATTTTTGATTTACAAGAATCTTTCAACAATATTTTTATCAAATTAAACAATTGGTCAGGTGGTAGAGACCGTACCTGACTTACCTTGTCAATGTTTGATGCTCCCCTTGTAGAGCTGCTTTCCTCTAACGTTGCTCCCCATTCATTGATGCTCTTAATGCTCATTTCTGAACAACTTTCTTTATCTTCAGGTAGGTACTCGGCTATGAGAGCAATTTTAGCAATTTCCTCATTTTCTGCTTCTGATAATGACTCAGAGTTCATCGAAGAGTTGGATTTAGCTACTTTTGGTACTTCGTAGAGCTTTAAGAACTTTTCCCAAAGTTCTTTTGCATTCTCATAATTGCTGATTCTGTCGACATCCTAGGCAGGCAAAATGCTCAGAAGGTGGAACTCAGCTTTACCGTTAGCCATGAAGTCGTTGCGTTGCTTTTCAGTCCATCAATGTTTCTCAATTTCTCTTCCTTCTTTGCTTTTAGGCATATCAAAACCATACTTAATTGTTAATGAAATATTAAAATTAGTTTTAAAATATAACTCCATCCGATGTTTCCAAAAAGTAAACTCCCCCTCAAATACTGGTGGATAGATGCTAGCTCTGGCCATCGATTCAGTGCTTCGATCGGTGGTTTGTCCTTCTGAAGTTGTTAGACTCTGATACCACTTGTTAGGACCCTTGGCGATCGGATAGAGGGGGGGGGGGTGAATAGCCCCTGCACAAATCAAGCAAACAAAAAAAACCTTTCTTAGATTTACAACCTTATAAATCAAACACTTGCATATAAGAAATACAAAAAGACTAAAAGACAGAGACACACGAGTTTACTTGGTTACAACCGGGGAGGTTGTTAATCCAAGGAAGTAAAGTGCACTAATTTTTCCTTCAGGCGGAGAAGCCTCTTTACATAAATGAAAGCACAGAAACGATGAAACTAAACAAAAATGAAAGTGTCTACAAGTGTTACTTGAGTATTTCTTGTTCTCCTTAGCTTCTGGGAGCAGGGCTGCTTATATAGCCCTACTCGAGTTCACCTGGAAGGGTTCCAGGTGCTTGGAATGGATTAGAAATCTATCCCCAATGTAACGTTTAAATGCCATGTTGATCTGGATAAAAATCAGGTTCTAGGCGCCTGGAATGGTTCCGGGCACACCGACCTGGTCCGGGCACCCCAGACTGGTTCGGGCGCCCGGGCATCTAAAGTCAGTCTTTTACTGACTTTTGGTTCGGGCCTCCTTCTTCAGTTCTGCTGGCCTTGGTTCGGGTCTTCCGCTGTGACTCCGCTCGCTTGGGTGATTTCGGTCATCCGGAATAGGGCTCACCTGAACACAACTTTCGGCCTTCTTGAGCAAACTTCCGCTTCGGCTTCTCGTCCCACAGAATTGCCACTTGCTTCCTTCTCGTCCGCTAGTGTACTCTTCCATAACTTTTCGTCTCTCGGACAGGTGCGTCTTTTGCTCCTTGAGCAATCTTCTGCTCTGGCTTCTCATCCCTCAGAAACATCACACAATCCCTTCTCGTCCGTCGATGTACTCTTCCGCAGTACCTCGTCCCTTAGACGCACCGAACCTGTCGACTCTCTCCCGTGACGTCCTTCTCGCTAGCTGTGTCTTTCATTCGACTTCCTGTGCTCCTAAGTTCCTTCACACTTAGACAAAGGGTTAAATACAACATGACCTAACCTAATTTGTTTGATCACATCAAAACTACCTTGGGGTACCAACACCAAATTCTCGCCCCAGTATGAGTTATAAGTGAGCATGCTCTCACGACCAATGACCTCTTGGTTGGCATTCCAGACTCTCACCCCAGCGCGAGTTATAAGCGAGTATGCTCTCATGACCAACGACCTCTGAGCCGACGTTCTAGACTCTCGTCCCAGCATGAGTTATAAGCAAACATGCTCTCACGACCAACAACCTCTTGGTCGGTGTTCTAAACTATCACCTTAGCACGAGTTATAAGCGAGTATACTCTCGTGACCAATGACCTCTCGGTCGGTGTTCTAGACTATCGCCCCAATGCGAGTTATAAGTGAGCATGTTCTCATGACCAACGACCACTCGGTCGGTGTTCCAGACTCTCACCCCAGCCTGAGTTATAAGTGAGCATGCTCTTGTGACCAACGACCTCTCGGTCGGTGTTCCAGACTCTCGCCCTAGCGCAAGTTATAAGCGAGTATGCTCTTGTGACTAATGACCTCTCGGTTAGTGTTCTAGACTCTTGCCCCAGTGTGAGTTATAAGCGAGCATGCTCTCGTGACCAACGACATCTCGGTCAACATTCCAGACTCTTGCCCCCAGTGCGAGTTATAAGAGAGCATGCTCTCGCGACCAATGACCTATCGATCAGCGTTCCAGACTCTCGACCCATCACAAGTTATAAGCAAGCATGCTCTCGCAACCAATGACCTTTCGATCAATATTCTAGACTCTTGCCCTAGCATGAGTTATAAGCAAGCATGCTCTCATGACCAACGACCTCTCGGTCAGGATTCTAAACTCTCGCCCTAGCGGGAGTTATAAGCAAGCATGCTCTCGCGACCAACGACCTCTCGGTCGGCATTCCAGACTCTCGCCCTAGCACGAGTTATAAACGAGCATGCTCTCGCGACCAACGACCTCTTGGTCGATGTTCCAGACTCTTTCCCCAGCATGAGTTATAAGCGAGCATGCTCTCGCGACCAACGACCTCCTGATCGGTATTCTAGACTCTCACCCCAACATGAGTTATAAGGGAACATGCTCTCGCAACCAACGACCTCTCGATTGATATTTCAAACTCTTGCTCCAACACGAGTTATAAACGAGCATGCTCTCATGACCAACGACCTATCGGTTAGGCTACAGACTCTCAACCTGGCATGAGGTATGAGCCAACACCGCTCTTATGAACACTTGTCAACAACCTGAGCGTTGGGATTGCCTTCATCTGTTCAACTTCGTCGGGCGAATGGTAGCACTATGATTCACCACCTTCACTGGGCCGATAGTAGCACTGTGACAAGGATACAAGTTTCAGTCTTTGTAAAGATAATCAGCCACACACCAGTCTCTTGTATGCAGGTTGAGTCACAAGCATGCCCGGGTCTAGTCAGTCGGACTTGAGCCTCCTTCGACTAGACTTGGAAGGGAGACTTATGATACGGTACGTAAAGGAGGGGCCTGATAAGGCCAGGAGGTCAGTAGTCAAGAGGACATGATAGTCAATAGTCAAGGGGGTGTGACAGTCAACAGTCAAGAGGACGTGACAATCAACAATCAAGGGAAGGCTGTTGGAGTGTATATTAAAGGTCTAACTTTTGTAAACATTTATTTTTGAAATAAAAGAATCACATTGGTCAATATCTACATTTATTTGTTAAATGTAATTGTTCAATTAATTTATATAGTAGACAACATGGTGTGTGGTGTCACACACAGAAGATCATGTTGACGATTTTTTATAAATTATAAACAGTTGCTCACGACTAAGATGGAAAGGAACAAACCATCGGAATAGTCGTAGTGTAATTAGTATTAGTTTATCTTGATTAATAAATTACACTAGTACACTCTAAGTGTATTAAGTATGACCATTTAGGTAAGTTTTTTTTATACTGACTTAATAAAAGAACTAGACTTTAGTTATTATGGAAGTGTGTGCTCTTAATCCTAATATAATAACAAGCACATATATTTAATATTTATTTCTTTGACTTATCAAAGGGTTAGGTTTAGCTCGATAAATCAATATGCCCGATAAGTTGGGAAATGATATTACTTATAGTGTGTGTTGTTGATTATAGAAGGAATCTGTGTCCTAGTTATCTAGGTTGAGAATGTCCCCAAGAGAAGCTCATAAGGATTGTCATGTTAAACCCTGCAGGTGGACTTAGTCCGACATGACAATGAAGTTGAGTGGTACTACTTTTGGAGCTAGATATTAATTAAGTGAGTTGTCAGTAACTTACTTAATTAGTGGACATTTGTTATCTTAAACACAGGGAGACTAACACACTCATGATAAGAAGGAGCCCATAATGTAATTTGGGATTAGTGTGGTAGTGCGATAATAACTCTCTAGTGGAATGAGTTATTATCGATGAACTTGAGTTGTGTGTTCGGGGCGAGCATGGGATACTCAAGCTCATCGGAAGACTAAAATCAATTTCTCCTCTAGGTCCCTGTCGTAGCCTCATTATAGCCTCAAGTCCATCCAAATATAAGCCCATCTTGGTGTCCAAGAAGGGGGTCAGTCCAATGCTTGGTGACCAAGCAAGGGCCGGCCACATCCTCTTCCAAGGGGTCGACCCTATTGCTTGGTGATCAAGCTAGTAGGGACCGGCCACAATAATTCAAACAAGGAGGGTTGTTTTGAATTTTTAAAATCTTCTCTTTGTAAAAAACTATAAGTTTTAAAAGAGAGATTTTAATTTTTAAAACTTTCCTTATTTGAATTAGGCCACATGTTTTAATAGAGAGTTTTAAAAGTTTTAAAACTTTCCTTTTTTAACCATCCTCATGGTTTAAGAAAAAAAAAGGAAGATAAGTTTTAAAATTTAAATTTTCTATCATCATGTTAAAAAAGGAATTTTATAAGAGAAGTTTTAAATTTTAAAACATGGTTTTAATTTTTAGAACTTTCCTTTTTTTAACTCCTACTTTAGGAAAGAGAGCTTGTACAATTTTATAAGAGTTTTTCTTCCTGTAAAATTTTATAAAAAAATAAATATTCCTTTCCTCTTATGGGGGTCGACCACCCTTGCTTGGTGCCCAAGCAAGGTGGTCGGCCATGTTTAAAAATAAAATCATCAAATTTATTTTTGGTGATTGATTCAATCAAGAGGAAAGAAAAGGAAAAATTAAAAGGGAAAAGGAAAAACTCTTGGAAGATTTTAATTTTTGTAAAAATTCTTCCCTTATTTGCCTTGGGCAAGTATTATAAAAGAAGGGGTGAGGAAGCTTCATGGGACACAATTCTTATTCTCTTGGAGGAGTCTCTCTTGGTGGTGGTCGACCCTCTCTCTTCTCCTTTTCCCTTTGCTCTCTTCTCCTTGGTGGTGGTGGTGGCCGGATTTTAGAGGAGGAGGAAGGAAGCTTTTGGGTGGTGTTCATCTTGGAGGATCGTCGCCCACACGACGTCTAAGGCGAGGCGAGGAATACGGCAGAAGATTTCGAGGTCATTAGCATACAAAGAGAAGATATAATTAGCAATTATTTTCCGCATCATGCTAGTTATTTTTCTTTGTAAGAATTCCATACACAAGAGACATTAATCTAGTTTTTCGAATTAGTTTTTCGAGTTTGTGTTTTTTTTTTTTCGAATTTGTGATTCGATTGTTATTTTTGATTAACCTAGAGTTATTTAAGGAAATTAAATATTAACTTTCCTTAAAAGACTTTGTCTAGGCGGTGGTGGTTGTTCCCATATCCAAGAAGGTCATGTACCTCGCCATGCAGTCCTGGAAGCCAATTTTGGAAATTAATATTTAATAGAATTAATAACATAAGTGGATTTGAATCAATAGTGTTAAGTTCCGCTTGCGATTCAAATCTAAACCATTAAGAACAGATAAGTTAAATTTGGAATCAATGATGTTAAGTTCCGTCTGCGATTCCTAATTTAATTTCTAAAGAACACAATAGGTTATTTAAGGAAAGGTTAGACACTTGTACAAAAATTTTGTACAGTGGAACCGGTACGCTTTCCTAGGACTAACCAACAAAGGCAAGAGTCAGACTGTCTCACGTTAGCAGCCGCATAATTCCTGGTCGGTTACAGGTAGGGTAGGTCCCCAGATCTGAGACGTAAAACACATCCTGAACTAGTTCCTGACCTGTCCCTGACTGATTGGGTTTCCCCAGTTTGGGCTTTGTAGATGGTCCTATTTTGCTAAGACAACTCTCGGCCTGCTCCTCAACGGGCACATCGTGAAGAAGGAGGCCCTCATCATAACTCATCCTCTTTATCAAGGCTCAATCTTTGTGGTACACCTGAGCGGTCATCCCGATCTGTCTTTAGCTGAACTCAGGCGGGATGAAAAGTACTAAGCGACAATAATGTCAAAGAATCGCAATCTCCTGTCAGAGAATAACTGGCATATGCCAGGAAATATTCTAGTGGTCTGTCATTACCTGAGAGTGGAACTTTCCTTCTACCAATAGAAGGTCGTCGTACATCCTCTCTCACCCGATAGATTCTGACACTCGACATTCTCTGACAACGGTCAGGCTCTGAAGGTATGCAGCATCATATAAAATGGGAGGTCCTCTTCCTTGGCCAGGTACGCATACATCCACACTCGTCTTTAACAGTTCTTTTTTCATCTTACACTATTCTTCCAGGGGAAAAAGACCTGACTTGAGCATCAGAGGGCCTGCGCCGAGGACTTTCTCCTTGGTTTCTAGTCTCTAACACTTTGGGTACTTGTCTGAGTGTGTGCAGAGTTCAAGTTCCGCCAGTCCTCATACTATAGACCTTAGAGTTCCACGTGGGGGTTAGTTTTTCGGATGTGCATACACGGGGTGCGTCAAAGTCGCCTCTTTGTCAACACCAATGCCATCTCTGCCGGCCTCCGTTTGACTCAGATTCTAAACATGATCAATTTCACTTTATTTGTTTTTTTCAAGGCAAAATTATTATCTTTTTTCTGCATTACTTCATTTTTCTAAGTGTTCAATTTTTTAGAGTGTTCTTACATTGGTCCCACCAAATGATTTTATTACTTTTGGATTGTATAAGCCTACAATTATTTCTTTTAGTAATTATATCATGTTACTTGTTGTAGGTTCCTCTCAGTGCAATCCTAACATCGAAGAAGTACACTATTCATGTATTCATATGACATAATATCAAAAGCTATCAGGATAATTCCTCGACGTGTGATGAATCTAAGCAAAAGGAGGGCAGAAATAAAAAATCATGTGCCACCTACAAATCTTTTCAGTTAACTGTGAGAGTAAATTTTTTTCAATTATTTTTAATATTATATTAGCTTTGGATGTAAAAGAATTATCATTAGTGTTTCATTGGTAAAATTGACTCAAAGCTTACTAGATAAATAAAAAAATGATATATTCACATTTTGAATGTATTTTGAAATATTTATTCCTATTTTAAGTAATGAATGAATTTTAATAATGTTTAAATTTTAAATTTAGATTATATATTTTAAATAAATATTAATAATAATTGTATATGGTTAACATCACACCTTACTACAGCTAGCACGCTATGAATGTTCTTAACTATAGTGCATGACATAAATGCTCCTAACTATAGCGTGCGGTATGTCGCGAATGCTCTTAACTATGGCGGCGCCACAAATGCTCTTAATCGTAGCATGCGGCATGCATTATCGATATCTTATAACTTTCAACAGCTTACAATTGTGCAGTGTATGGATGCGTACTGCAAATAGAATAATTACGCACTACATAGAGTCAAATTTGTTGTAGTGAAACATCAGTTAGTTATCATAGTGGAAAAAAAAGGAAAATCAACTTTCTAAGTAATTGGTGATGTCCAGACTCAGTTAATTGCGGTAGAGCAGGCCCTCGTCCATCAATTTATTCACATCAAAGTGTAAGTTAGTGAGGATGCCAACCACTTCTAGATAAGCTGACTCACGCTTATATCACCCCAAGGGAAGTAGGGTCAGCAACTCCACTTGCCAAGTGGTCGGGTAAGTGAACGGCTCAAGTGGCTTCATGAAAAAGAAGCGAGTCTTCCAACCTTTATGGGAAGAGGGATAGTTGTCTAAGAAGTAACATCCCTACTTAGCCATAAAGTAGAAGACCCCAAGCTTCATTCGCTTCCAATAGAAGAAGTAGTGGAAGATGACTGGGCTTAAGGGAATTCGATACAAGTAGAAGATGATTATGACCCTGCAAAGGATTTGGAAAGAATTAGGAGCTAACTGATAGAGGGGTGTAGAAATACTTAGAGGCATCTCGAAAGAACTCGGGGGTGGGAAAGCAAAGGTCATTGATCAGTTGACCGTGAAAAAAGGCGACGAAACCCAATGGAGGTTGTTGAATCGTAGAAGTCGCTAGAGGGGAGGGTGAATAGCGATCGAAAATTCGTAGTGAGTACGCAAAAGAAAATAAAAATCACAACGCTAACACGAACCACTTTTACTTGGTTCGGAACTTTCGTCGACTCCTATTCCAAGGCTCACACTCGTTGAATGCTTTCATTGGGAAATTCACTAGCAATTCAAAAATTGTTTACAAATAAATGTACAAGAACTCATTTAAAAAGAAAATATATTGACAATAAATAGAAATAACTTGAGCCGCAAGTTGTCGGTGAAGTGTCGTCGCGTCGCAGGAGCAGAGCACAATAGAGCAGTCGTAGGAAGCAGTTGTTATCTTCAACTCTGGAAGTAGGCTCCTTATATAGGAGTGCTCCGGGCACCCAAATCACTTATGGGCGCTCAGACCGTGATGTAGGCCTGACCAATCAGTGCGCTGCATATCTGCGATGGGATAACTTTTGCCTCCCGGGCGCCGAGACCAACTCCGAGCGCTCAGATCGTCATTTTTCAGAAATTCCTTTTCCTGCAAGAAAATGTTAGTCTGAGGAAAAATAAAGATTAAACTACCCTGCAAAAACAAGAGTTAGCACAAATATAATAAAATAGGGTAATAAATAGATTTAGTCTCACTGAGACCAGAATCTAGTTATGATCTCAACTTAGATTCCCGAAATGGTTCTAAGTTGGATCGACGCCTAAGTTTCCTAACTGGGAACGTGTCCTCACCAAGTCACTCCCCTCCAGTGACTTATCTTAACTTATCTGCTAGACATCCGGTCAGCCGTTGACCTATCTGGACTTCATGCCAGCTATTAGGTCAGCCCGTCGACCTAGCTGGACTTCGTGCCAAACATCCGGACAACCCGTCGACCTGTCTGGACTTCATGCCAGCTATCCGATTGGCCCGTCGACCTAGCTAGGCTTCATGCCAGCTATCCGATCGGCCCGTGACCTAGCTGGACTTCTCCTGCACACTCAATCAAAGTGTTAGATCACAATGAAACTAACTTAATCTACTTTGTCATTCATGAAAACCTGAGTTAAACTGTTAGTGGTAACTACACCAACAGAAGTGAGTAGGGATGTTGGTCTGATCTCAATATTCAGATCCTATTCTTGAGGAACACCGAAGATGGCCCCATCTCATACCGCTGTCTCGTCGCTTGTTCACGACTTCTACTAATGTGACGCCTCCCACGACGACCATGATTCCGGTGGTGTAAGAATAAGAGGAAGGAAAAGGAAAACATATTAGAACAGGGACTTACGGCTGTTAGGGTCGATTTGTAGCTAGATGGAGGGGGGAAGGAGGGTTGAATAGCTCGGCGCGCTTCGTTGCTTGCTCCTTGATGATGATATGTAGCGGAATATAACTGAAGCAATGCTAACACTAAGATTTACTTGGTATCCACCTCAAGATGAGGTGACTAATCCAAGGATCCACACATACGAGCACTCTCCACTAAGAAAACACTCATTCTTGGTAACTACCAGAGGTGGAGAAACCTCATACAAGACTCATACAACAAGATACACTCAAACAAGAAGAAAATACATAAGTTTATAAATAAAAACCTTCTCTTTCTTGATCTTGTTGATGTAGATCACCTCTGGACCCTTTGAAAAGTGCAACAGTACTTCTATTCCAAGCTCGAAGTCCGGTGGTGAGTGTTGGAGAGAATTGCAGTACGATCGGGAAGAAGAGTGTGGAGAAGAAGCTCGCCAATGGCTATATACTTCACGCTTCTAGGGCTCTCAATCGATTGGGCATGCTCTCAATCGATTGCCAAGTCAGATCCGTGTCATCCCAGCGGTCCATCACTCGCTACTTACACAACAGTCACATCCCAATCAATCAGTTGATCGATTGGGGAGGCTGAATTGATTGGCTGATCGATTCAGCCTTCTTCTGTGCTCTCGCGTCTGCGTGAGAAAACTTACCCCAATCGATTGACTAATCGATTGGGGAGCCCAATCAATCAGCCGATCGATTGGGGAGTATTCTGTGCTCGTGATTTCACTTCTCAATCGATCGATCAATGGATTGGGCTAGCCTTATTCGTAGCACACCTTCAATCGATCGGCTGATCGATTGAACCACAGTTCAATCGATCGATTGACTTCCCTTTGGCTTGCTTAACTCAAGTCTAGGGTCCCCAATTCCAACATCCAGTCAACCGTGACCTGTTGGAACTCCTCATGCCTAGCATCCGATCAATCTTGACCTGCCGAGACTTCTTCGCCAAGTGTCCGATCAACCCTTTGACCCACTGAACTTTTCTCCTCGTGCCAAGTGTCCAGTCAATCTTGACCCACTTGGACTTACCGTCTCATGCCAAGTGTTCGCTCCTTCATGACCCACTTAGACTTCCACCAGATGTCCAATCAACCTTGACCCATCTGGATTTCCTTGTGCCAAGTATCTGGTCAATCCTTTGACCTACTTGGGCTTCCCAACACCAGGTGTCTGGTCAACCTTGAGCCACCTGGATCTCCACATGCTTGGCTTTACTCACTAGGTTTTTCCTTCTGTCTAGCTTCATTCACTAGGGTTTTCCATCTGCCTAGCTTCACTCACCAAGGCTTTCACCTATCTTCACTCACCAAGGCTTTCACCTATCTTCACTCACTAGGGTTTTCACCTGGCTTCACACACCAAGATTTTCCCACTGCCCAACTTCACTCACCGGGACTTTCCCACTGCTCGGCTTCACTCACTGGACTTTCACCTGCCTAGCTTCTCTCACTAGGTCTTTCACCTAGCTTTACTCACCAAGATTTTCCAACTTCCTAGCTTCACTCACTAGGTCTTTCACCTGACTTCACTCACTAGGATTTTTCCTTGCCTAACCTCCAGTTAGGACTTTCCCAATCAAGTATCCGGTCAACCCTTTGACCTACTTGACTCTTTTTCACATCTAACTAGGCAGTTCTTGACCAGAGGAGAATTGTATCAACAATCTCTCCAAATAGATGACTGCATCTGCAATCTCCATGTATTGTCAAACATCGAAACTCAAACATCAAGACTCAAGCTTGAGTCAACTCAAGCTTAATCAACCAGGTCAGCCTTGACCTAGGGATATTGCAGCAACAATCTCCCCCTTTTTAATGTTTGACAATACCTTTAAGTTAGGCTAATCCCATAGCCTTAACTTATTCTTCATGTCAATGCCCTTTGGATAATGAAAGCATAATTTAGACCCTACATTCTCACCCAAATTTTCCTTAAGGGACAAAGGCCTAACTTAAACCCTACATTTCTCCCACTATTGGCACACATCAAAAACTGTCCCCCTGAAAAGTTACTCAATGTTGTTCACAACCTTACATATTATTCACAACACCACAATGAAGGTCTCATACCCTTCATTATCTTCAATGCTCACCCTTTAGCATTAACCAACTTCACACTCACAATGAAAGTCTCATACCTTTCATTATATTTAATGCTCATCCTTGAGCATACTCCTTTTCTACAATGAAGATATCCAATCTTCCATTGTTCCCCAATACTCAACCTTGAGCATTTTTCCAAACGAAGGATTTACCACCTTCAATGATTTTGAAAAAATATTTCCATGTTTTTAAAGAGTAGCTCCCCCTAAAAATATGCTTCAAACTTCTATCATTGCACCAACAATGACTTGGGATTCCTAAATCTTTAGGAAACCCAAAAATTTTAAGTTTTGAGGTTTAAGAGATTCAATGTTGAAACTAACCTCATCCTAAACTTCAACCTAGTGTTTCTTAACCATTTCTCCTTGTTTTCATCATGAAAACTACCCCTAAATGTATACAAATGTATTCCAAGGGTTTAGGAGTGGACAAAGAGACTAAATATGGCTCAAAGTGCTGAAATCAGACGTTTCCAGCCAAAATCAGCCTTTCAATCGATTGGGTTGGGACTCAATTGATTGTCACTTGCTCAATCGATCCACTGATCGATTCAGAGAGGTTATGTTCGCAGAAACTGCCTCTGAATCGATTGCCCGATCGATCCAGGAGTGAATGGATCGATCTGCTGATCAATTCCGTGAGCTACTACTCACGGGAAACACATCCCAATCGATCGACTGATCGATTGGGGCCCTCCAATCGATTGGTTGATCGATTGAGGCTCTGATTTCCAAAATTCAATTTCAGCAAAATTTAGAAACTCCCTAAAAATTTTACAAAATTCTAAAAATCATAAAAAAATTTGTAGACATTATTTAGGGTATCTACTATCATGGAAAAATAGTTTTCTAAGAAAATACATCTTATTTTCAATGATTGACACAAACTTGAAAACTTACAAAAACTTTAATGTTTCTTTCAAGTTTGTGTCTAAATTTTTAATGATGATTACTATCAAAAGATAGCCTTCACCAAGGTTTTTCAAAGTATATTTAAAATATTTTTCAAAATCAATTTCCAACCATGTTCTTTAGGCTCAATGCACATGACTTGTACATTAGCTTTCCCAATGATTGGAGTACACATAACTATATGTTTTGATGAAATCAAAACTCAACTAGATGCACTAAATCAACATCTTGAATCTTGTTCATCACACTAACATCTCACTTGTATTTAATGTGTACTAAAATATATACAAGTCACCTTATAGTCTTTGTGAAATGTAGATTTTGATTTTCCCTAAGCTAGGGATCATGCATATCTATCTAAGTATTTTGAATTATAAACATTTACCTAGAATGTCACTTGTTAGTAAATATTATTATCCTTAATTATAAGGAAATTAAAATAACGCATGATGATTTTATGACATACATCAAAAAGTATAATTTTAAAAAAATATATATCATAGCTACATAATGTATGACATGACATGATATTTTTATATTTTTCATAGTAAGCATGAATGCACAATATGATGTCATGACATATGATAAACAATCAATCATGATAAGTTTTAGAATAAATAAAATATACCTAGATATTCTATCTAAGTATCCTAAATCCTTAACTAAACCTAAAATTGATCCTAGATTGCCTAATCTTCTTCAAGAAAAATGTTAAACCCCAACTTGACATTTCTTTTGCCCTTGATTAATTGTGCCAATGAAAATCAAATCTATTTTCTCAAATTTTGGCATATTTTACTCTTTCAAAAAGTAAACAATAATCCATTTCATTTTCAAAGGTTAATAAAAACCTTGAAAATGCCTCCAAGTGCCAACTTTATCAAGGTTGGGTTAACCACCCTACCCATTTAGAGTTGACACTCTCTAACCCTCTAGGGTATAGAGAATATGCTCCTCGGAATCGAAAATATATTTGTGCTCTTTGGATGCTCTAGGTACTTTCTAGAGATAACTTCCCTAGATACCTTCCTAGTGACCTTTCAAGGCTTTTTAGAAGCCTTGGGCACTTCCTCTAGGTCAACTCTAGGGATAGCTTCCCTTGTGACCTTTTGGTGACTTTCTTGGATTTCTTAGAAGTCTTAGTCACATTTATTGTTGCAAAGATACTCCTAGGGATAACTTCTCTTGTATCCTTGACTTAACTCCTAGACCTAGGATTGGATCCATAGGTATATGAAACCCTATGATATGATGTTACATCCTTCTTAATCTTAGATTTGTATCCTAAACCTCTATGACCTTTGGATGATTTTTGGTTTCCTAAACCTAGGTTATGCTCTTTCTGTCCCTTAAGGATACTTTCCATCCTCTTTAAGGTCTTTTTAATTTTGTCAAGCGTTGACCTCAAAACTTGATTTTCTTTCCATAAATCCCTAGATTTTGATTTATCATTAAATCCTTGAGCATTTCTAGTTTTGAGCTTGTATCTATGGTCCTTGGTGTTTTTGCCCAGATGATTATCTACCTTCCTAATCCCAAGTGAGGTAGTCTTAGCATAATAGGCCACATGATTTTCTTTAATTCTATCATGCTTTCTGTTTTCATGATAAATAGCATTGAAATGATATAAGTTAGAACTAGCATGCTTTTTACCATGATTTAAAGGGATAGACTCAATAAATGATACCTTGGGTTTTACCTTGGAAACTCCCCCTTGATTTGTACTTCCTCCTTTAGGCTTGACCGATTTCTTCCCCTTTAGACATTGGCTCCGGTAATGTCCTTTTTGGTTGCAAGAAAAGCACAAAATGTGCTCCTTGCTCTTCTTTGTTGTGGGGGTGCCCTCCTTGGGCTTCTCCTTGCCCTTAGGTGCCACTTGGCCCTTCTTATTAGCTAATTTAGGGTACTTACTCTTGTAGTGCTCATGTTCCCTACACTCAAAGCATATAATAGGATTTTTATTATTAATTGAACTAATTGTACCTTCATGTGTAGGGATGGCACTTGATCCTTCAATTAATTTCGCTTGACTTGTGGAGGTTGCCTCATCCTCTTCTTCTTCACTTGACCCAAAAGTAGAAGCCTCTTCTTGCTCCGGTGTCAATGGTCTACACTCCCCCTCAATCCTAGAGGTGGAGGCTTCATCATCCTCATGTACATGAAACAAGGAATATGCTCCCTCTGTGCCTTTTTCTTTGCATTCCTTTGAGGATGAAGCTTCTTGGACTTCTTTTTCGAAAGTTGCATCCCTCAACTTTGGAGTCCTCTTCCTTTTGGTCTTGCTCCAATGAGTCACCCTCTTTGGATTTCTCTTGGTTTGGTGCAGTGGAGGGGTCTTCATGAAGCTTGGCCAATTTGCTCCATAGTTCATTTGCATCCTTGTATTCTCCAATTTTACAAATGATTATGCTTGGCAATAGACTAACCAATAATTTGATTACCTTGTCGTTCACCTCGCACCTTTGAGTTTGCTTCTTGCTCCATTTACTTTTCTTGAGAATTTTACCCTTTGAATCTTTTGGAGCTTCAAAGTCTTCCATTAGAGCAAACCATTGCTTTATCTCCATCATGAGAAAAAATTTTATTCTTGATTTCCAAGAATTGAAGCTCATTGATATGAATGATGGAGACACCCTTGTGTCAAATCCAAGTCAATCTTGGAATTCCATTTGAAGTTGAGCCTTTGATGAAGTCTTTGAATTGTTGAAATTTGCTTCAACTTCTTCTCCCTCTAGCTCGTTTCCTCTTACGGTGATGATTTCGGTGAAGAGCGACCTCGCTCTGATACCACTTGTTAGGGTTGATTTGTAGCTAGAGGGGGGGGGTGAAGAGCTCATCACGCTTCATTGTTTGCTCCTTGATGATGATTTGCAGTGGAATGTAACTGAAGCAATGCTAACACTAGAATTTACTTGGTATTCACCTCAAGATGAGGTGACTAATCTAAGAATCCACACACACGAGCACTCTCCACTAGGAAAACACTCCTTCTTGGTAACTACCAGAGGTGGAGAAACCTCGTACAAGACTCACACAAAAAGATACACAAACAAGAAGAAAATACACAAGTGTATAAATAAAAACCTTCTCTTGCTTGATCTTGTTGATGTAGATCGCCTCTGGACCCTTTGGAAAGTGCAACAACACTTCTCTGCCAAGCTCAAAGTCCGGTAGTGAGTGTCGTAGAGAATCGCAGTAAGATCGGGAAGAAGAGTTGTGGAGAAGAAGCTCGCCAAAGGCTATATACTTCACGCTTCTAGGGCTCCCAATCGATTGGGCATGCTCCCAATCGATTGCCACGTCAGATCTGCGCCATCCCAGCCATCCATCGCTCGCTACCTGCGTAATGGTCACATCCCAATCGATCGATTGATCGATTAGAGAGGCTGAATCGATCGGCTAATCGATTCATCCTTCTTCTGTGCTCTCGAGTCTGCACGAGAAAACTTGCCCCAATCGATTGACCAATCGATTGGGGAGCCCAATCGATCGGTCGATCGATTGGAGAGCATTCTGTACTCGCGATTTCACTTTCCAACCGATCATTCGATCGATTGGGCCAACCTTCTTTGCAGCACATCTTCAATCGATCGGATGATCGATTGAATCACATTTCAATCGATCGGTTGATCGATTGAATTCCCTTTGACTTGCTTAACTCAAGTCTAGGGTCCCCAATTCCAACATCCGGTCAATCATGACCTGTTGGAACTCCTCATGCCTAGCATTCGGTCAACTTTGACCTACTGGGATTTCTTCGCCAAGTGTCCGGTCAACCCACCCACTTGGACTTTTTTCCTCGTGTCAAGTGTCCGGTCAACCTTAACCCACATGGACTTACTGCCTCGTGCCAAGTGTCCGGTCCTCCATGACCCACTTTGACTTCCACCAGATATCTGGTCAACCTTGACCCATCTGGATTTCCTTGTGCCAAGTATTCGGTCAATCCTTTGACCTACTTAGGCTTCCCAACACCGGGTGTTCTGTCAACCTTGATCCACCTGGATCTCCACGTGTCTGCCTTCACTCATCAAGTCTTTCCTTCTGCCTAGCTTCATTCACTAGGGCTTTCCATCTGTCTGACTTCGCTCACCAGAACTTTCATCTAGTTTCACTCACTAGGTCTTTCCTTTTGTCTAGCTTCACTCATTAGGGCTTTTCATCTGCTTGGCTTCACTCACCAGGACTTTCACCTAGCTTCACTCATTAGGGCTTTTCATCTGCTTGGCTTCACTCACCAGGACTTTCACCTAGCTTCACTCACTAGGATTTTTACCTGGCTTCACTCACAAGAATTTTTCACTGCCCGTCTTCAATCACCGGGACTTTCCCACTGCCCGACTTCACTCATCGGGATTTTTACTTGTCTAGCTTCACTCACTAGGTCTTTTACCTGACTTCACTCACCAAGATTTTCCAACTGTCTAGCTTCACTCACTAGGTCTTTCACATGGCTTCACTTACTAAAATTTTTCCTTACCTAACCTCTAGTTAGGACTTTCCTAGTAAAGTATCCGATCAATCTTTTGGCCTACTTGACTCTTCTTAACATCTAACTGGTCAGTCCTTGACTAGAGGGAAATTGTATCAACAATCTCCCCAATCAGATGATTGCATCTACAATCTCCATGTATTATCAAACATCGAAACTCAAACATCAAGACTCAAACTTGAGCTAACTCAAGTTTAGTCAACCAGGTCAGCCTTGACCTAGGGATATTGCACTAACAACGGTGACACTCGGAGCAAACAATCCGAGGCTGGAGCGAGCAATAGAGAAGATTCAACTTAAAATAATGACACTAGCATTGTTCCTTCTAACCTAATATATCTCCCATCGCTCAGTCGTGACCGTCAGATCCCACCGCCAAAAAGAAGGACATGTTTTCGCACTTTTAGATCGGGCACAAGGGTCAAGGCAATCTTATTAATGATGGTGATTCAGATGACACCTCGATCTTCTCAATCAATCAAGTCACATTTATCAACGTGACCTCTGAAAGGTACAATCACCGTACCCCCGACTTGAAGACCAAGGTTGATTTTGCATTAAATGAGCATGGTCATATTTAATGCGAGAAGGCAACCAGATCACGTCGAGACCATGACATGTGTCCCCTTTGACTACTAACTAGAAGTTTTGGCCAAAGCAAAGGCATGCTAGCATGGTCATCCTAAAACACAAAAGTCTAGTCAATTGGACTTCAGTCTCTTTAAACGAGGGGTGAGCATTCGCTTAATTTGGTCAATAACTCAACGGAATTAACCAAAAATCAATTTAACCGATTTAATTTTGGCTAATCAAATCGAACCGAAGTTTTGCTATAATTGAACCGAATGGAGCCGAACCGAACTGAATTAAAAATTGATTATTTTAGTTAACACTGAATTAATTGAATTTATTTTAAAATATAATAAAAAAATATATACAATATTAATAATTAAAATTTGATATATATTTTTTATCATAATTGGGCCTTTAAATAAAAAAATTTACAAACAATGTTAAATATAAAACATTAAATAAATATTATAAATTATATATAAAGCATAATAAATAAAATTTATTTTTTTAATAATCCAGTAAACCAAATTTCTTAACCTAAAAATCGAAATCCAACTGAAATAATCGAATTAACTGATATTTTTAAAAAAATAAAAATTAAATTTCCAAATTGATCGAACTGAATTTTTGAAATAAATCGATTCGGTTAATGTTTTTTTGGTTAAATTGAATAATTGCACACCCCTATTTTAGACTAGATTTGAAAGGGAAACTTGCTACACTCATTCTAAAAGATTAATAGTCAAGCTGACATCAGAATAAAAGTCAAGACAAGTCAGCAGGATCACTTCCACTCGACCTACTTTAGACAATCTACATTGATCGCTTGATTAGTCAAATCCGCTCCCTTGATCTGACCGCTTGTTCAGTAAGACCTAGTCCGTCAAATTGATCGCCTACTCAGTCGGATCCACTCCTCCAATCCGATCACCTGTTCAGTCGGATCAATTTCACCAATCTGGCCTCTCTCTCAATCGGATTCACTCCACTAATCCGACCCCTTGTTCAGTCGAACTTGCTATGTCAATTCGATCCGAATGATTCGATCCACTAATTCAATCGCCTGCTTAGTCAGATCTGCTCCACTGATTTGACCGCTTCACTCAGTCAACTTATCTCCTTCGACTTAAGGCTTTGTTTAGTCGACTTAGCTCTGTCGACCGAATACCCAACTTTTTCCTCTACCTGACGCTCCCACCACGTGATTCTTGACTCCTTCCTTTCAGTCATCTTGACCCTCTTTTACTTAACATGCCATGCTCTTCGGCCAAACTAGCTCAATATTATGGGGGCCGACATATCATATGGGGTAAACGTATCACGTGAGGTAGCATGTGGGTAGTCAAAGTATGTGGAGCATTTTGATGAATATAGTGTAACCCCACATGAACTTACATAAATACAGAATATGAATGACATGAACTAATGATACGGCAATAATACTATGTCGTCAGAATGGTTGAGTCGGGCACCCCTGACCTGACCATCCTTTTTCTCTTTTTTTTCCTCCCTTTCTCCCTTTCTCCCTTTCCCCCCGCCTTACAAACATTGCTGGTAGGAGGTCTTTTTTCCCATTCGATTACTTCATCAACTTAGTAAATAACGAAGCCAGCTTATCTCATTGACGATCTTAGACATAAAAAGAACTTTTTAGTTTCTTTTTCCCATCCCGGCTTTGTACGAAGTGCTTGGTTAGAAGAGCCGGTTCGATTGGAGTTAGACTCAATCGCATTGTAATGGATGCGGGTGTTGTACAGCTGGTGGCTGACAGCAAGTTCCGAATTGATAATTAAATGCCGATTACCAGCGCTTAAACGGGCTTCACGTGGGGGCGGCTTGCCTGCCTCTCCTTCTCCGTCGCCATGTACCTAATTTGGCCATGTACTTAATTGACGAATGGAATCTAGCGGCATCGCAGTCATATCGGTGCACGAGGACAGCCGCCGCCGAAAGTCGGAGCCGCTGTTCACCATGCACATCTAATTCCAAGTCGCGTCGCGTCACTTTGCGTCAGTCGCATCACGTCATCTCACATCACGTCACGTTATACGATGCTTGATTACATGAGATACAACTCGTGTTCACATTAATACGTATTATAACGTTTATAGGGCCATTTTGCGCTGACGAGTAAAGATATCATCCACGTGTTATATATATTTTTTTATTAATATTAATATTTATTATTATGTATTAATATTAATATTCATTATTATGAGATATATATATATACTCAATTTAAATAATTATTATTTAAAATAAATAATAATAATAATTAATATATATATTTATATATATATATATATATACTCAATTTAAATAATTATTATTTTAAATAAATAATAATAATAATTTCAAATATATTTATTATATAAAATATTTTTTCACTTATTTTATTTGTTGAATTTTAATTTTAAAATTTTAATTTTTTTTTTTTAATAAACTCACCTAGTGCATGCATATATGCACCAAGTGAGATTTTTTTTTTTTTATAAAACAATCTTATTTATTATTTTTTATAACAAAAACTAAGTTTAAAGCTGTGTTGACATTAACACCCTCATAAATTATTTTAGGATAATTTTTAATAGTCAGAATCTAAATATAAAGTGTTTCATTATTATATGTAATTTTAATTAATATATGTTAATTAAAAAATAAATATAAAAGATTTCATTTTGATTGATTAGATTCTAACTATTTAACACTATCTTTAATTTTAACACAACGGTTATAACACATAATAACTAATATGAAAACCTAAGAATAAGCTTGAAAATTTGCGCCTAGCTGGAAATTGCCAACTCCCAACCACTAAAAACTGAAGAGATTGAAGATGGTCAGCAAGTGAGGGACTTTTGGTGTTGGTGCAAATTGTACCAGAATCAAATCATAGTTTTAATGTTGTCAAAGGTTCAAGTTAAATTTTGTTGTGATCTAACAAGTTAACTGAGTGTGCAGGTTATTTTTCTCAACCGGGAAAGACCTAGTTGGAGGCTAGGCAGGAATAGTCGTCTTAGCAGATCGTGGAACCCAGGTGAAAGTCCAAATGGGTCGAGAGGACCTGACGCTTGACAGTGTGATCAAGAGGTCTGGAGGACCAAAGGTCGAAAGAGAAGTCCTGGCGAGCCGATCAGGACTAAGTGAAAAGTCCAAACAAGATCTAGAGGATCAATGTTTGGTAGGTAGGTTGAGGTAAACAACTGGAGGAGCGACAAAGAGGTCGAGTTCCTGAAGGGAACAACCTAAGGTCGTTGATCCAACTGAAGAAACCGGGAATATTTCCAAGTTGAGATCAAGATAAGTTCTACTGTTTAATATTACTCACGCATTATATATTACCATGCTAATTTTTGTGTTGCAGGGATACTTTGTCTAACACTGTTTTGCAGGTTATAACCTGATCGGTCGACGAATGTAGGGATCGGTCGACCGAACCAGGGTGACTCAGCACAGTCAATTCAATCAGTAATGATCAGAAATAGAAGGAAACTACACTGATCGGTCGACCGAACGATAAATAATTAAAGGCACAGTAAATGCGAATCTCGGCAAATCTCGACGAACAGGGAAGGAGCATGTTCGGTCGACTGAATAGAGAGATCGGTTGACCAAACCCTTAATGATCATTAATTACCGAAGATCGAATCTGCATCGAATCTCAGCCAGGAAGGAAGGGAGCTGGTTCGGTCGATCGAACATCAACGATTCTTATAAAAGAGAGCTCGAGGTCCGAGGCTGGGCACAACGGTGTCCTACTTCGAAAATCATCTCTATGCAAGCTTCTGCTACTCGTCTACAACTCGCAAGTTGCTCCATCCAGAAGGGTCGACCAAGCTTCATCATAAATCTTTGTCGATATATTTTATTTTAGAAAAGCTTGTATTGTACTTAAAATCTTACAAGATAGTAAGGTGTTACTATCTTGCATATTATACGCACTGTTTCTTTCCGAGGTTTTCGGAAAGAAGAGTATTAGTGGATTGCCCATCGGTGCGGTCAAGGATCACGGGCCTTGGAGTAGGAGTCGACCTAGGTTTCGAATCAAGTAACCGAACTGTTCTTTATATTTTCGCTGCATGAATTTGTTTTTAACGAGTAAAAGAAAAGTTTAAAAAAATACAATATTCACACCCCCCCCTCCTCTATTGCACTCATTCAATCCAACAATTGGTATCAAAGTCTCGTAGCTCTGAAGTTACTTAACCGTTTTTCAAAGTATTTTCAAAACTTTTACTTTTCACTTATTTCTTTTCTTTTCTTTTAGAATAATCTTTCTTTTCTTATTTATATTTTTCAGCATTAATAATCTCAAGATGAAAGTTTTGGAAATTTGTTTGTTATTTTTTTTATTTCAAGGATGTCAAACTCCTACCAAGAAGGATACAACACCGTCCGGCCTCCTCTTTTCAAAGGGGAAAACTTCAGCTATTGGAAAAACAGAATGAAATGCTACCTTAAGTCCGATATCGAGCTTTGGTTCACAATATTGAAAGGCTACACAACTCCGACAAAAGATGGAACACCACTATAACCTAAAGAGTGGATTCCTCCAATGATCAAGAAGGCACAACTAAACTACAAGGCGATCAATACCATTTAGTGCGGACTCACAATGGAGGAGTTGAACCGAGTCGGCCCCTACGACAACGCTAAGGAATTATGGGACTGCCTAGTAAAACTACACAAAGGGACTGACGAGTCTAAGGTAAATAAAAGAGACTTACTTTTAAATAATTTATTCAATATTAAAATGCTCCCCAGAGAGACGGATTCGCAACTATACGCTCGACTAAAGGACATTCTCAATGGCCTCCATCTGATCGGACACAACTTGGAGAACCGCGACACAATAAGGTACGCACTAAATGCTTTTCCGCAGAATACTTTGTAGGCATCAATTGTAGATGCTTACAAAGTTTCTAAGGATCTTTCAATTCTTAAGTTAGATGAGTTATTTTGTGAATTGGAATTACACGAATAATCTAACATGAGCCATGTCGAGAAAGGAGTCGCTTTGTATACAGATCCAAGCAAGGAAGCCAAATCAAGAACAAAGATCGAGTTAGAAAGTGAGTCAGACTTTGACTCAACAAATGAAAAAGAACTAGTCAACATAATCTGGAGATTGCTAACGAAGAAGCAATTCAGAAGAAGTGCCAAAAAGACACCACTTAACCCGATGCAAAACAAATCAGAAATGATTTGTTATGGATGCAACAAGAAGGGCATTTCAAAAATGAATGCCCAAATCGGAAGGAAAAAGGCCCAAGTCAACAAGAAAGAAAGCCCTCCATGTGACATGGGACGAGTCATCCTCCGAGGAATCCGATGCGGAAGAACCAAAGCATTCCAGCTATCTTGCCTTTATGGCAAGAAACGAAGAATCTGATTCCGAGGAAGAGTGCAAGTCCAGAAACTACAGCAATTCCGAGGTCGACATCGAGTCCGAGAGAAACCATGTATCTTCTTGATGTGTTAAAAAATACTTTCGTAATGTTTTAGGTAGATTAATTGAGTATATATTTTTATCTCTAAATCCTTTTAGCAATGTTTTAGTTGAATCATTGTAACTTATTAAACATTCAGAAGAAAGAAATTTGACCTTAAATCCTGAATCACATAATTGACTTATACTAATCAAATTATAATGAAATTGTTCAACAAGTAAAACTTTTTTAATTGATATATTAGATTGTAATTGAATGTCACTGTACCAATTACCTTTAGTTTACCATTATTTTCAAAGGCAACTAATCCTAGGTTTTTGAACTTGATATTGGTAAATTTGTGATGATCCCCAATCATATGTCTAAAGCAGCCACTGTCCAAGATCTATTTATCGAGAGCTTTGGATTCCTACACAAAATGTAGGATTTAAACCAAAGTTTGGTTAAAGGATCCGTTTAATTAAGTGGCTAAATTTTTAGAATTCTGAGTTATATTGTTGATTTAGTTGTATTAATATAATACATGGGTTGAATTAGTTTAATTAAGTTTGAATATTATTTAGTGTTTAAATTAAGTTTTAAAATAATTTTTCATTAAATTTTTAATTAAGCTTTTAAAATAATTTTTAATTAAGTTTTTAAAATAATTTTTAATTAAGGATTTTAAAATAATGTTTAACTAAATTTTTAAAATAATTTTTAATTAAGTTTTTAAAATAATTAAGTTTTTTTAAAAATATGTTTTGATTAAGTTTTAAAATAATTAAGTTTTTTAAAAATAATTTTTAATTAAGTTTTAAAATAATTAAGTTTTTTTTAAATAATTTTTAATTAAGTTTTTAAATTATTTTTAATTAAGTTTTTTTAAAATAATTTTTAATTAAGTTTTAAAATAATTTTTAATTAAGTTTTAAAATAATTTTTAATTAAGTTTTAAAATAATTTTCAATTAAGTTTTAAAATGATTTTTAAAGTTTTAAAAATTTTTTAATTAAGTTTTAAAATAATTTTAAATCAAGTTTTTTTTTAAAATGATTTTTAAAGTTTTAAAATAATTTTTAATTAAGTTTTAAAATGATTTTTAAATTTTTTTAAAAATAATTAATTAAGTTTTAAAATAATTTTTAAAATTTTAAAATAATTGTTAATTAAGTTTTAAAATGATTTTTAATTAAGTTTTTAAAATAGTTTGAAATGAATTAATTAGGTTTGAAATTAATTTAATTAATTAAGTTTGAAATTAATTAGAATTTGAAAAAGGTTATTGAACCCATGTTAGATTCAAACTTAACTTTGAGTTAATCAAACATGCTTCCTAAGGATAAGTTTTCAGTTAAGTGGCTAGACATATGACATTCTTGTATATCAACGGTGGACCACTTGCTGAATACTTTCCAAAATGGTCCTACCCAAAAAAACTTAATACTAAGTTTTGATCTAACTAGCCCATGTTTGACTGGGGTAGCTTCGGTCAGATCTGCTAAGTTTAGTGCACCAGATAGAATACACAAGATTTAGCCTAGACATGCCTTCGACAAAGCTTCCTTGACGTACTATCATTCCAATCTATTACGATTATATGTTGTAAGGTTTGGTAAACATTTTTAACTAATCATTCTAAGCAGAAAGTAAACCTAATCCTAAGTGTATAAGATTAATTAATCATGTTGGTTGAACTATTTTTCTAATTCCCCCCCCCCCCCCCCCCCGAGTCATAGCTTAGATATGGTCTATCTAAGTAATGCATCTGACTTTTAGGGATCAAGTAGAGATTTGATTTAATTGGTTTCGTTAAATATTTTATTTGGACACATGCTTGGACTTGACTTTTAACATTTTGACTAATTAATGACAAATATGGTTTGTTTGTTTAACTTGGTTTATAACCAAGTTTTGATTTGTTATACATGGTTTGTTGCGATCCAAGTACCATATTTAGACACTTGGATCTCAGTTCGAACTTTTTCAACGTTTTATTGAGTCGCTCAACTTGACCTTTCAAGTTGAAATTTCCTTCCTCAAGTTTTGAAACTTGAGTTGAAGTTTCGACTTGAACTTAGTTAGTCGAGTCACTCAAGTTAACTTGCTTCTTAAGGTGGTCTATTTCCTTAAGTAGCAAGTTATTTTGTTTTTCAAATTTTGATAATTTTCTGAACAAACATTTAACAACTTTAGGTAAATTTGACTTCGAATAAATCGTTACCATATTTGGACCTTCAAAAACGGATGCGGATCCGAAGGTTAGCTCACATCCATATTAGAAATTTACTCAAATTAAACAAAAACGGATTAGTTAAGAGTCTACCAAAATTAGGAAATTCTTAAAATAAGTTTTGTAATTCTTGTCAACAAAGAAAAAAAAATTAAATCAACTCATAAATTAACTAATTAAAATAGAATTAATAAAATATTTGAACTCTTACATTTAGATTTATTTGACTCTCATGGTATAAAATCAATAAATGGAAACCTTTAATGCTTAATAATTATTGATGATTATTTGAAATACACTTAGGTTAAATTCTTATCTAATAAAACTAAAACTTTTGAGACATTTAGAAATTTCTACAAACAAATAGAAAATAAAAAAGAAATTAAAATTAATAAAATTAGAAGTGATAATGGAGGGGTATTCAAAAATCATTATTTTACTAATTTTTACTTAGAAAGTGGTTATCACCATGAATTTTCATGCCCAAAAACTTCACAACAAATGATCTAGTAGAACGCAAAAATATAACTTTACAAGAAGCTGCAAGAACAATGTTAAATGAATATAATTTACCTAAATAATTTTGGGCTGAAGCTATTAATACAGTTTGTTATGTCCAAAATAGAATTATAATTAACAAAAGTCAAAATAAAACATCTTATGAAATTTATTTTAATAAAATTCCTAACAAAATATTTTAAAGTATTTGGATGTAATGTGCATATTTTAAACCTTAAAGATTACTTAGGTAAATTCACTTCAAGGACTCAACAAGGAGTTTTTCTTGGTTATTCATCTACAAGCAGAGTCTATAGGGTTTATAACAAGACCACTTTGAAAATTGAAGAAACCATCAATGTAACTTTTGATGAAAACAATAAAACTATTACTCAACTAGGTTCAACCAATCAAAAGGAAGAGGAACAATTAACACAAACCAAACAACCTGAAAATTTTAATAGACGAATTTTAAAATTAAACCCTAATCATTCGATTGACCAAATCGTAGATAATCCTGAATTATGGGTCCAAACAAGATCCGCCTTTAGAAACTTAAGTCAAATATCACTAATCTCCAAAATTGAACCTAAAACCATTAATGATGCATTGCCAGAGCCCAATTGGGTAATTGCGATGCAAGAAGAGTTATGTCAATTTGAAAGAAATCAAGTTTGGGATCTAGTCCCTTCGCCAAAAGGAAAGACAGTCATTGACACCAAATGGGTGTTTCGAAATAAATTAGATGATCTCGGAGAAATCATAAGGAATAAAGTCCGACTAGTTGTCAAAGGGTTTAGTCAAGTCGAAGGACTAGATTACGACGAGACTTATGCCTCAGTAGCTAGACTTGAATCAATTAGCATGTTGCTAGCCTATGCAGCATATAAAGGATTCAAATTATACCAAATGGATGTTAAATCTGCTTTCTTAAATGGACAAATTAAAGAAGAAGTTTACATAAGTCAATCGCCTGATTTTGAAGATCTCGAAAATCCAAACTATGTTTTTAAACTAAAAAAGGCATTATATTGTTTGAAACAAGCACCTAGGGTCTGGTATGAAAGATTGTCTAGCTTTCTAAAATTGAAAGGGTTTAAAGACAGTCAAATTGACCCTACACTTTTCATTAAAACCCTTAATTCTGACATTTTCATAGCTCAGGTCTATGTAGATGATATAGTATTTGGTTTAACCAACTCAAAATTCTTAAAAGAATTTGTAACTTTAATGGAAAATAAATTTGAAATGAGTTTGGTTGGTGAATTAAACTATTTTTTGGACCTTCAAATCAAACAAACTAAAGATGGTAACTATGTACATCAAACTAAATACACAAATGATCTACTTAGAAAATTTGGTATGAAAAACTCAAAAGAAATTAAAACACCTATGGCTAGTAACATTAATCTAGATAGTGACAAAAATGGTAAATTAGTTAACTTAAAATATTATCGAAGCATGATAGGCAGCCTACTATACTTAACTGCAAGCATACCTGACATTTTATTTACAGTAAGTATGTGTGCTCACTATCAAACTTGTGCAAAAGAATCTCATTTATCTTTGGTTAAAAGAATTATTAAATATCTAAAAGGAACCATAAATGTAGGAATGTGGTATCCTAGAACATCACAATTTGACTCAGTTGGATATTCTGATTCGGATTATGCCGGGTGTAAGTTAGACTGGAAGAGTACTAGTGGAGGATGTCAATGGTTAGGATCGTCTTTAGTTAGTTGTGTTGGAACCCCAAGGTTATTTTGGTGTGATCAACAAGTTAAGTTAGGTCCTGCGTTGTTTCTAACCTTGTGTCTAAGTGTGCAGGAGCTTAGGAGCACAGGTACTCGAGCGGAAGACGCAGCTAGCGAGAAGGACGGCACGCTGTGCGCCCGAGGGACGAGGTGCTGCGGAAGAGTACACCGGCGGACGAGAAGGAAGTGCGCGCGGTGATTCCGAGGTACGAAAGCCGGAGCGGAAGATTGCTCGGGGAGCAAGAGACGCAGCTAGCGCGAAGGTCGGCACGGGGTGAGACCGAGGGACGAAGTCTGCGGATGAGTACGCTGGTGGACGAGAAGGGACACGCTGTAATTCCGAGGGACGAGAAGCCGGAGGGAAGCACGCTCGAGAAGACCGGAAGATGGGTTCGGGTGAGCCCTATTCCGGATGTCAGAGATCACCCAAGCAAGCGGAGCCGGAGCAGAAAGACCCGGACCAGAGGCGAGCTGAACCAGAGAAGAGAGCACGGACCAAAAGTCAACTGGGTTGACTTTTGGCTCCGGGGCGCCCGGAACTATCCGGGGCGCCCGGAAGGGACTTTTTCACAGGATCGAGCTTTGACTCGATCCAACCGTTGGGGGATAAATTTTATCCCCCCAGGGCGCCCGGAACCCATCCAGGCGCCCCGACCAAGACTATAAATATAGCCTTGGTCCAGAAGCTTTTCAACAATCACGCTCATTCTATTTCCAAGCACTTGTATGCTTTAGTTGTAGTTAAGCTTCTGTTTTCTGTGCCTAAACGCTGTAAGAGGCTTCTCCGCCTGAAGGAGTTTTTGAGCTTAATCCTCCTTGGATTAACAACCACATCGGTTGTAACCAAGTAAACATCTGGTGCCTCGTATTTACTTTTATGCTTTTATTTATCTGCTTAATTCATTTTACAAGTGTTAGCTTAATCGTTCGAGGAAGGGTTATTTGTTTTTAATTGTCAGGCTATTCAACCCTTCTAGCCGGTCCAACGGTCCTACAAGTGGTATCAGAGCCGAGTACGCCTCAGAAGGACTAACTGCCGTCTGAAGCAACAAAACGATGGTCGGAGCTAGCGAATATCCACCAGCATTCGAGGGGGAGTTTTCTTCATGGAAGAAACAAATGGAGGTATACCTTAACTCAGACCTTGGTATTTCCTTAATTTTAAAATCTGGTTATGAAGAACCGAAGAACACGAACGGAGAAAGACTCGATCTACGTCTCTGGAACAAAAAGCAACGTAACGAATCGATGGCAAACGGACGGGCAAAATTTCATCTCCTAACCGTGATACCAAATGAAGATCTCAAAAGAATCGGCGAATACAACAGCGCAAAAGAACTTTGGGAAAAGTTCTTAAAACTCTACGAAGAACCAACTGAAGCCCAATCCGACTCTTTGATGGATACCGAGACAGCCCCAACAGCCGAAGTACATCCCGAGAGTGATGAAGGGGGAGAATCTTCGGATAAAAGCAACTCGACAGGGGGAGAATCAACTACCGAAAAGGTAAGTCAGGTATGGACTCGAACCTCCGATTAATTAAATGATTCAATCGAAAAATTGCCTGAAGAGTCTTTCGAATCAGAAATTGAATCATCGAAAGAATTTTTCGAATTAGAAAATCAATTGTCAAACTTGCCTTGCAAATTATTATTAAAAGAATTTTGCAAGTTAGAAATTTTGTCGAAAAACTTTTGTAAATTGCAAAATATTTTTTCGAAAGAATTATGCAAATTAGAAATGATGTCAAAAACTTTCTTCGAATATTTTTTCGAATTACAAATTACTTTCTCGAAAGAGTTTTGTAATTCAGAAAATGAGTGATCGAAAAAGTGTTTCGGATTAAGAAATCTATTATTAATAAATTCCTGCAAATTAGAATTTTTATTAAAAACTTCTTGCAAATTACAAAATATTCTTTCAAACGAATTTTGCACATTGTCGAAAGAATTTTTTATAGCGTCGAAAAATTTTATCAAGTTAGAATCTATGCTATCGAAATATTTTTGTGAACTTAAAATTCAAAAAATAATAGAAATTAACATGATACAAATTGTTGCATGTTTAATATTTTTTGCTTTAAATCTGAAAAAGTGTGACTTAAGAATTTCTGATAAATTAAAATGGAAATTTAAACCTTCTGATTAAAAGCATAAAATATATAAATAAATAAATGCATAGAAAATTTCTCTTTATGCTATTAATTCTCTGAAATTTTCTTGCATAAAGCTTTCTGTTTAGAAACTTCTTAATCTTGATGTCGAGTGACTTAGAAATTTGTCTTGACTTAGAAATATTTCCCTGAAAATTATTGAAATATATTTTCAAATTTTTTTAATGTCAACCCTTAGATTTCGTTTGTACCCCATTTTTATTGTGATCAAAGGGGGAGAAGGGAAAGTATAAGTCTAGGGGGAGGTAGAAAAAATTGAAAATTAAAATTGGAATGTTTGAAATTTAATTTTTTCTATCATGTTGCATGTTATTGCAATAAACTGTTTAATTTCATATCTATTGTTGACCCTAGCTTAACTTGGGTTGATCACACCAAAAAGGGGGAGATTGTTGGAACCCCAAGGTTGTTTTGGTGTGATCAACAAGTTAAGTTAGTTCCTGCGTTGTTTCTAACCTTGTGTCTAAGTGTGCAGGAGCTTAGGAGCACAGGTACTCGAGCGGAAGAGGCAGCTAGCGAGAAGGACGGCACGCTGTGCGTCCGAGGGACGAGGTGTTGCGGAAGAGTACACCGGCGGACGAGAAGGAAGTGCGCGCGGTGGTTCCGAGGTACGAAAGCCGGAGCGGAAGATTGCTCGGGGAGCAAGAGACGCAGCTAGTGCGAAGGTCTGCACGGGGTGAGACCGAGGGACGAAGTCTGCGGATGAGTACGCTGGTGGACGAGAAGGGACACGCGGTAATTCCGAGGGACGAGAAGTCGGAGGGAAGCACGCTCGAGAAGACCGGAAGATGGGTTCGGGTGAGCCCTATTCCGGATGTCAGAGATCACCCAAGCAAGTGGAGCCGGAGCAGAAAGACCCGGACCAGAGGCGAGCTGAACCAGAGAAGAGAGCACAGACCAAAAGTCAACTGGGTTGACTTTTGGCTCCGGGGCGCCCGGAACTATCCGAGGCGCCCGGAGCCGTCCGGGGCGCCCGGAAGGGACTTTTTCACAGGATCGAGCTTTGACTCGATCCAACCGTTAGGGGATAAATTTTATCCCCCCAGGGCGCCCGGAACCCATCCAGGCGCCCCGACCAAGGCTATAAATATAGCCTTGGTCCAGAAGCTTTTCAACAATCACGCTCATTCTATTTCCAAGCACTTGTATGCTTTAGTTGTAGTTAAGCTTCTGTTTTTTGTGCCTAAACGCTGTAAGAGGCTTCTCCGCCTGAAGGAGTTTTTGAGCTTAATCCTCCTTGGATTAACAACCACATCGGTTGTAACCAAGTAAACATCTGGTGCCTCGTATTTACTTTTATGCTTTTATTTATCTGCTTAATTCATTTTACAAGTGTTAGCTTAATCGTTCGAGGAAGGGTTGTTTGTTTTTAATTGTCAGGCTATTCAACCCTTCTAGCCGGCCCAACGGTCCTACAAGTTGGTTTAGTCGCAAGCAACATTGTGTTGCCTTATCTACCACTGAAGTCGAATACATAGTAATGGGTGAATGCGTAACTCAATTGCTATGGATGTCCCATACCTGAATATAAGAATATAAAAACTTACATTGATAATATAAGTTCTATAAATCTAACTAAAAATCCAATACATCACTCTAGGACTAAACATATAGAAGTTAAACATCATTTCATAAGGGATCATGTCTCCAAAGGAAATATTGAACTTAACTATATTGAATCAAAATCAGACTTAGCTGATATTTTTACTAAACCATTACCTAAAGCTGAATTTAGTAACTTAAGAAGATAATTAGGGATGTGTTTTATAGAGTAAGTTTCTTAACATGTTTTTGAAAAATATTACTTAGTAGTTTTTCAAAATTAATTTTGTAAACTCTCCCTTTCAAAATTTTGTTTTCCAATATTCTTTCAAAATATTCTTATCTTTCTGGAGTAGACTAGATCCTACCATAGAATTGCATGATCTTATAGTTTTAGAAGCCAACATCTCACAAGCACAGTAGGATCCCTTGCTTGTACACCATAGAATGGGTGGGATGCTTAGGACTTAGCCTAAGATTTCATATGCTTATATCAGTGCATCGCTATAAATCTGGGCTTTAAATAACGTACATTGATCAATTTGAGTTCACTAGCTAGTAACAACCTAGTTAGTCTTAAATGCTCAAATTGACCAACCTGCATCAATAGCTACTATCTTATGGTAGTTAGCATTGTACTAAGGTTGGGCATTTCATCATAAGGATATTTTTTTTTAGTTTTTTAAAAGTCATGCTTGCACCTTTAGGAATTATCAATTTTAGGGGAAGCTTATAAATTTAGAAAAGATTTATTTCTTCTAATTTATTTTCTTAAGTAATTTTTAAAATTTTATCCTTCCTAAAATTTTAATCTAACTAAAGATTTATTAAAATTTTCCTTTACCAAATTTTTAATATTTTAACTTTGTTAAAATTTTAATAATTTAAACTTTGCACTCAAACGTTCAAAATTATTTTCTTTAGAATAACTATAACCTAGCTATATTTTACTTTACTATTTTTTCAAAAATTTGGGTTCATTTTTCAAATTCAATACCTTAAACTTAATCTCTTATAAAACATTTCAAACTTTTACTTTCGACATATTTTTCAATTACTTAACTTAAAATTTTAAAATCTTCCAAAGTGTTCAAAATTCTTGTTTTCACAATCTATAACTTTACAAATTTATACAGTCTTTCAATCTAATATTTTTATCAAACTTCTACTTTAATTTTATTTATTGACTTCCCCTATTTTTGATGTGTGTCAAAGGGAGACAGATAGTAATTCAGGGGGAGTTATTCAACTCAGGGGGAGAGTGAAAATGCTTGCTTATTTATTTCTATACCTTTTAACTTAACTTTGAACCTTGGTTGCCAAACATCAAAAAGGGGGAGATTATTGGTCCAAGTTGTACCAGAATCAAACCTTAGTTTTGATGTTGTCAAAGGTTTAAGTTAAGCTTTGTTGTGATCTAACAAGTTAACTGATTATGCAGGTTGGTTTTCTTAACCGGGAAAGACCTAGCTGGAGGCTAGGAAGGAAAAGTCTTAGCAGATCGTGGAATCCAGGTGAAAGTCCAAGAGGGTCAAGAGGACCTGACGCTTGGCAGTGTGATCGAGAGGTCTGGAGGACTGAAAGTCGAAAGAAAAGTCCTGGCGAGCTGATCAAGGCAAAGTGAAAAGTCCAAAAAAGATCTGGAGGATCAATGTTTGGCAGGTAGGTTGAGATAAACAACTGGAGGAGTGACAGAGAGGTCGAGTTCCTGAAGGGAACAACCTAAAATCACTGATCTAACTGAAGAAACCGGGAAGGTTTTCAAGTTGAGATTAAGACAGGTTCTACTGTCTAATATTACTTAAGCATTATATATTACTGTGCTAATCTTTGTGTTGCAGGGATATTTTGTCTAACACTATTTTGCAGGTTATGACATGATCGGTCGACCGAATGTAGGGATTGGTCGACCGAACCAGGGTGACTCAGCACAGTCAATTCAATCAGCAACAATCAAAAATAGAAGGAAATTACACTAATCGGTCGACCGAATCAGAGGATCGGTCGACCAAATGATAAATAATTAAAGGCACAATAAATGTGAATCTCGACGAACAGGGAAGGAGCCTGTTCGGTCAACCAAACAGAGGGATCGGTCCACCGAACCCTTAATGATCATTAATTGCCAAAGATTGAATCAGCATCGAATCTCAGCCAGAAAGGAAGGGAGCTAGTTCGGTCGACCAAACCCAGGGATCGGTCGACCGAACCCAGGGATCGGTCGACCGAACATCAACGATTCTTATAAAAGAGAGCTCGAGGTCCGAGGTTGGGTACAACGCTATCCTACTTCGAAAATCATCTCTGTACAAGCTTCTGCTATTGGTCTACAACTCGCAAGATGCTCCATCCAGAAGGGCCGACCAAGCTTCATCGTAAATCTTTATCGGTATATTTTATTTTATAAAAGCTTGCATTGTACTTAAAATCTTACAAGATAGTAGGGTGTTACTATCTTGCATATTGTACACACTACTTCTTTCCGAGGTTTTCGGAAAGATGAGTATTAGTGGATTTCCCATCTATGCGGTCAAGGATTGCGGGCATTGGAGTAGGAGTCGACCTAGGCTCCGAACCAAGTAACCGAATTGTTCTTTATATTTCCGCTGCACGACTTTATTTTTAACGAGTAAAAGAAGAGTTTTAAAAAACGTAATATTCAACCTCTCCCTCTATCGCACTCATTCGATCCAACATTTTGTACAGTGTGGAATTAACAAATGATGCGAAGGAGATGACCAGGGAGGAACAGGTGAATTGGGCCAGGCTCCCATGCCCATGCCCATGCCCAGGGCCGACCCTAGATTTTAAAGGGTTCGGTGCAAACAAAAAATAGACCTTTTATATTTATATAAAAAAATAATAAAATTAATACTATAAAATAATTTTATTAACAAAATAAAGATTTTTATCATAATAAAAAGAGATCAAACAAAAATCATTTTTTATTTAATCATGCACAAAGTTAAATCAATATGCATGGATCAAATAAAAAAACTCTACCTAAATTGAAGACTCAAAGGGTCTAAGCGCGTGTATAGTATCAGTGGGCATCGATGGTGACGTAACTATGCAACGACGACGATACTGGAAATCACAATTTGATAATTAGGAAGGTGGCTGTCGGTGGCTATCAAAGTGGGCGA
Organism: Zingiber officinale; assembly: GCF_018446385.1. Taxonomy (NCBI): domain Eukaryota; kingdom Viridiplantae; phylum Streptophyta; class Magnoliopsida; order Zingiberales; family Zingiberaceae; genus Zingiber; species Zingiber officinale. Next base: position 17,899,909 of record NC_056004.1, read on the forward strand.
AAGAATAGTTTGAGTGTGAGATAGGGAGCAAAAGTGAATTTAAAACAGAGGAAGAAAAGATATCATCGAGCTCCTTCCCATGGGTATTTCTATCTTTTATTATTGACACTTTAAAAAAAAAAAAAAAATCTACAATCATTTTAGATTTTACAATTAAATCTTTTTAAATTAATTTTTTATCCAATAAATACTAATATTTTTTTACTAATAGAAGTGGGGCCTATCTGAGATGAGGCCTTGTGTACTGGCCCCACCTTGACCCTAGGGCTGGTCCTGCTCATGCCTTGCTACTGCCTTGAAGTTTAGAGGGCTGCAATCGCACTATTATCACTGGCCTGCGATGAGCTGAACAGGATTGATTGTATCCTTTTTTTTTTCCCCCCATCAATTCCATAGCTTAATGTTCCTAGTTGAATCATCATAGGGACTATAAGTAAACATATACGAGTTTGATCTCTAGATGATGTTTTCTTATAGTCACTATAGTGATTCCAATAAGTTGTGTGATTGTTGAAAAAAAAAACGAGAGAAATAAATAGGATATCATAAAAGAACTAATAAGTAGATAAAACAGATTAAGTCGCGGTATTTTTGTTTTAGATTTATTTTCCAGAGCTTATGTATGAGTTGACATTCTTGGCAGCTACTAAAATGCTTAAAATTTCATCGTCAACAGTCAATAAAGGGTACTCCCCCTTAACATATGGAACGACAAGGTACATCTTTATATATCACCAGAACAATCATTACAAAAAAAAAATAATTTTACCGACAGAATTATCCGTCGGCCTTCCGTCGGTATAATAAATTATCGACGGATTACCGATGGAAATACAGTTGTCAGTAACCGATTGTCAGAAATGTCATTACCGACGGAAGTAGGACTTTCCGTCGGCAATAATATACCGACAAACCATAATTCCGTCGGAAACATTGCCAGAACAGGGATTTTGGCCAGGGAATAAACTACTGACGGAAGCCTTTTTCCATCGGTAATTACCGACGGAAAAGGTGTTTCCGTCGGTAATATATCGATATACTGACGGAAATTAGTGTTTCCGTCGGTAGATTTTCCGATATTTACCGACGGATGCTTATTTCCGTCGGTAAAATAAAAAAAAATTCACAGATTCTGTCTGTTTTGGCAATTTCCATATATACAAATTCCAAATATACAAACCATCACAGATATAATCTATTACAATCAATCCACACAAACAAATATAATCTACACATAAATTAAAGCATCACATGTACACAATCCACAGTTAAACAATCATAACATTCTAACACTTCATTCATACATCTTCATACAAACATAAAATCCACACTTACATCATATATATATATAACAATCACATATAAACAATCACTTTTACACATTCTAACACTTCATTCATACATCTTCACACAAACATATAATCCACACTTAAATCATTTATATATATAACAATCACATATAAACAATCACTTTTACACAATCGACACTTAAACAATCACAATATCATAAGAATTCATTCATATTATTAGAAACAACTATAGTCATCTAAAATAAACTAAACTGAACAATATACCATAGTGCATATATAAATCCTGTCAAAATGATACATACCATAGTGCAAAGTTACAGAATACATACCATAGTGCAAAGTACGCAAAATAATACAAGAATAAAAGATAATGCTAGAAATTCTGTCAAAAGACAAATATCAAATGATCATGTTGATATATAAATAAATATTTTTGCATATATGTATATCGAATTTTATTTATAATAAAATGATACCTGAACAAAAAATGAGCATATGATCATATGAAGAGCCAGTATGTAAATAGAACCGAACATGACTCCTGAAAGTATTCCGTCGGTAAATCCTGAGTTTGCCGACGGAATAAAGTATTCCGTCGGTAAAATTAAAGGTTACCGACAGAAAGTTTTTTCCGTCGGTAATTCCGTCAGTAAAACTGTATTTTTTTTTTTTAGTGAATCCAACAATTAATGACGGAGCACTCCCTTATCCAAACATAAACTCATAAAGATAACAAATATAATCATCACAAATGGATAATAAAAACTAGAAGCATCATATAAAATTAAACTCATCCATACAAAATGTGCCTACCATGAGACAAGAGTAATCAGTTACATTATATTGAGTATCATGATAGAATACACAATGTCCAAACCCTAGTCGAGATCTAAATACGCGAAACGATATCATCATCCATAGAAGGATAATCATTAGCCAGAGGAGCATCACCCGTTGGAGGAGATGATCGAGGAGGAGATCTAGTAATCCATGAGCACAACAAATCATGTGAGGCAACGCTCGTCTAGATATCAATCTAGCTCCACTCAAGACCCTCATGTTGCACATGCATCTCGGCCATCTGAAGATCGCAATCCAAGCGTATCTCCTCAAATCGTGTATCTATAATTTTCTTGAGCTCAAGGATTTGAGACCAAAGATCATCATATCGATCGTGTGTATCATATTTAGCATCATCCCCCTAATTAGCTACCTCAGGATCCCTAGGGATGAAAGCAACTGGTACCTATCCCTTATTCCAAAGTCACGGTCTTGGCCTCTCACCCATTTGACAATATCTATCAATCTCATGAGGCCTCTATCAAGTTCCAAACCGACCAAATAAAATGGCCATACTATAATCTTGGAAAACTTGGCGATCATCTGCTGCAACTTGCCATGAGAAACATGAAGGATCAAGGCACGTGGGGGTAAATCACTGGGGATGGGTAAATCACATGTATTTTAAAAACTTTTTATTTTTAGAAATTTAAAATAGAGCGTAAAGTGCGCAAGAGAAAAATAGAAACGAAAGAACACAAAGAACAAGGTTGGTTACTTGTTTAGAGCCTTTGGCAACTCTCACTCCAAGACCCATGATCCCTTGGACTGTATTAATGGGTAATTCACTAAAACCTCTTCTGAAACCACTAGAAGAGAGAATCGAGTATAAGAATGAAGTAAAGGACAGTGTAACAATCAACACTGTCCTTGCAACAAAATAAACAACTTAAACAACTTAAACAAAATTATTACCAACACAAGATTTGTCGGAGTCGAGAGTTCAGGTGTTGGTGTCAGTTTGCCAACAGCAGTCAAAAGTAGCAGTGTCATAGCAGCATGAAGTTGGAGTAGCTGAAACTTCGAATGATCGCGTAGAAGAGTTGTATTCAAGTTGTATTGAATACTTGGCCAAACTCTACTTTTTATTGGCTATTGAGGGCACCTCTAATCCTCATTTGAGGCGCTTTCAAGTGTAAAAGTTATCTCTTGAGCTTCAGGCTCGATAAGCTCCGCAGCCTGCAGCTTTTATCCGTTCGAGGGCACCTTCTAGGCGCTCCGAGGTGCCTTCACGCCACGCTCCAAGGTGCCTCCAACTACATGGGAGGCGCCTTTGTGCTTGTCTACATGGGTCATTGGCCAAGGCAGCTGAAGCGCCTCCACTCGAACAGGAGGTGCCTTGAATCATTGTACACCTGAAGCTTGAGGTGCTTTTCACCCCTGTAGAATGTATTAGTCCAAATAACAAACTATACCCTACAAAATTGAGTTAATACAATAATAAAATAACATTGTTAATTAGATCATCTCTGTCCAAGATCAAGATCTAGTCATGATCTCAGTTTAGCCATCCAAAATGGACCTAAACTGGACCATCACCCAAAATCACTAATTGGGACTCATCCTTGCTGGATCACTTTCCTCCAGTGACTTACCTTACTTACTATGCATAATCGCTTGACTCTCCTTTGACTCACCAAGTTTTCTTGCCAGTTGTCAGGTTCGCAAACCCAACTGGATTTTGGCCAGCTATCAGGTCCCATGGATCTAGTCAAACTTCCTGCTAGATATCAGTCATTCCTTGACCTATCTGGATATTCCACCAACTATCATGTCTAACAGGCCTAGCTGAATTTCAGCCTAGTGTTAGGTCATCTAGACCTGTTAAGTCCTACATACTTGATAAAAAAGTTAGATCACACCATAATTAACTTTAATCAATTTATCATTTATCAAAACCTAGGTTTAGCCATTAGTGCCAACTGCACCAATAAAATATTGATGCCCAAAGATGCCAATCAATCTATGATAAGATGTTCAAATGGCATATGAATTGTACCATGTAATGGTTTGATGAAATGAATGATACAATGAACATGTTAAATGCCACATTAATGTCAAGAGCTTGATAGCATGCATATAACATGAAAATATATGGAGGTCGAATAGTAGCTAATGCACGGGTCATAATAGGTAAAATGTAATTGGCAACAACTTTGAACAAAGTATTATCCTGAGTTAATATTTCAAGAGCAGAAAAAATGATGATAGAAGCACTAGGTCTATCCGAACGACGTAGTCTATAGAAATGCTCATACATGGAAGAATAGAGATGTGCTCAAAAGGTGGAGGCAAGAGATCAGGGAATGTGGGGTAGAAAATAAGATAATTTGTAAAAGAACAACACTCTAAAAACTCTTGGAAGATTTCATGAGTAAAGTCTAGATTGTATTTAGCGATGTAGGTTCGATATCGCAAATCATTTCATAAAGAATGCAAGTTGTTATAGAACTCAAATATCAACCCTTCATCTATGTCGCGTTCACAATAAACAATTGACTCCAACTTATAGTATTGAATGATTTTTATGACATCTAAACAATGATTATGGAAGATCTTTTGGTCAATTGACCAAGTTGGAATAAGTTTGAATTTGCTCGTGATAAATGCATGTTGGAGAGAAGCATTTAGAAAACAAGAATCGATCGGCGATTGAGGTAAGAATTTGTCCGCTCAAGAAATCTCTGCTAATCGATTGCATCAATCGATTGACAGTACCCAATCAATCTGATTAATCGATTTGGAAAGTTTTTGTGTGTTTAGAATTGGTTATCAATCAATTGATACAATACTTGCCTAAATCCAGAATTTTAAGTTTACACCAATCAATTGGTATTGCAAAACCCAAAATCAAGGTCGAGCGTTTAGGATTTTAGTTCACTAATAGATTTATAAATATTAAAATAAAGTTTTTCACCACAAAACCCTCAAGCACATACTATCCTTTAATATATTAATCCATCTCATATTAATCTAAATTTAAATAATTATCATCCGAGCATAATTACACCACCGTCTCTTTTATAATTGCCTCGTAAGGACAATTTATATACCCTCAGTAGCTATTTTTTATTAATATAAAATGATTACGTATATTATTTGTTTTTTCTGATTTTAAGGACTATTAAAGGATCCGATGTAAAAAAAATCCCTTTAATTCAAATAAAAAAATTTATTTAAATCGAAGAGTTTATATGTATGTACTATTATGTAATATCAATGATCGAGGACGAGGACGGTGACACGACGATACTATAATGGTGACGTTAGATGATGACTATTGATATGAGTGAAGAATTCGAGGATGAATAAAAATATATTTCAAAAACTTAAGATTTAAAAAATAGAAATAAAAAAACTCAACTATTCTCATACAAAATTTTCTATTTTTTTAAAAGATACCTTTATAATTACATCTTCTAATTTTTTTCCTATTGAATATATTTTTATTAACTTTTGCTTTTATATATATATATAAAATTAAAAAAAAAAAGTGTTGGCTGGACGTTATAATAACGGTAAATTAGAGAAAAATTCATAATCACAATGTTAATTTTACATGCAATTTCCATGTTCAAAAAATTTTGTTTCCACTCCATGCATGTAAAGTATTATTTGTTTCAACTCCCTCATGCAAATATTGATACCTAAATTGCCCCTCAGATTTTTTAGGTATAAAAATTCCAAAATTGCGTACAAAAAGTACAAAAATGAGTATAATTCTTCTTAAAGTCAGTACTTTATATTAAAAATCGAGTATATTTTCTATCAAAATTATTCCTCTTATTTTTTTAGGTATAAAAAGTCTAAAAATAAGTATAATTCATGTTAAATTCAGCACTTTACACTATAATATAGTATATTATGATCGAGTATATTTTCTATCGAAATTAATTCTCATATTTTTCGGTACAAATAGTCTAAAAATGAGTATAATTCCTATTAAATTCAGGACATTAAACTAAAATCGAGTATATTTTGAGGTGAAAAAAGAATCATACTCAATTTGATAGAAAATATACTAAATTCTAAGTTAATATACTCAATTTAAGAGGATTTATACTGATTTTTAGACTTTTGTACCTAGAAATATCATGAGTAATTAGGTAAAGATGTTTAAAATTTTCATAGATGAAAATTACATGTAAAAATTTATTTATCAATAGGGGTTATATGCAAAATTATCCTTATAATAAATTGAGCGATGTACCCAGATAGTCCGAGTTTTTTCCTCGTTAATAGATATTGTGCATACCCATCAATGTACCAAGTTTGGAGCATCAGCCAATCAAATGGTGGCAGACTCTTCGCCCGGCACGTGCGAGTCGCCCACCATTCCGCGCCGCGTTTTGCGCACGTGCACCCCATCTGTGGGTTCCGGCGCTTGGGATCCTCGTTAGCCGAACACGTTCGGAGCCCGACGTCGCCCTTCGTCCGATGGAGGCCGATCGACGTCGTGCCGTTGCCTTGAACTCCGTGATTCCAGCAGATGACACGAACCCCGGTGCCCCGCAGTGGAATCACTGCTGTTCATTTAATGCGCCGAGCGCCCGACGCTAACGCCCACCGCACGTTTATTGATGGCGACAGTGATGGGATTTTTTTTATTGCGCCAAGTATCGATTGCGTAAAAATATACGAGCATTTTCGCGAATATCTTTCGGGCAATTTATACCATTAATTTTATAAATACATCCGCTTTGAATTGGGAGATAAGAATTTCTAGCTGACCAGATTCTGGCCAGCAAGATTTACTCTTTTTTTACTGCGCCAAGTAGCGATTGCGTAAAAATAGACAGCGTTTTAGCGAATATCTGTCGGGCGGAATTGAGACCGGCGCTTCCGTTTATAAATACATCCGCTTTGAGCTCTTTCGATTCGCATCAACGTCGTCAGCTTTGCTCGACCTTGACTCCTGACGATGGCGGCGGCGGGGGCCGGAGCAGCGAGGGAGAATCGTTTCCGCGGGGTGCGGAAGCGGCCGTGGGGCCGTTTCGCGGCCGAGATTCGGGACCCGTGGAAGAAGACCCGCAAGTGGCTGGGGACCTTCGACACGGCGGAGGAGGCAGCGCGGGCGTACGACGAGGCTGCCCTCAGCCTCCGCGGCCCCAAGGCGAAGACCAACTTCGGCTCCGCCGGGGAAATCGAGGCACTGGCGCAGATCGGATGGGGTCCGACTCCACGGTGGCGATCGGGCGCGGTGTCTACGGCGGACGGAAGAGATCTGGTGTTCGGGCCTCCGCATCAGGCTGCGGGCGGCGGATCAGGGCGATCCGGATGGCGGTCGGAGGCCGTCGATGCGGCGGCAACGTGGGCGGAGCTGGAGAAGAAGAGCGCTGCGGCGGCGAAGGGAAGGAAGGCGGACGACGCGGCGGCGGAGGCGGCGAGACCGAAGCCTCCTTTTGCGTTCGATCTTAACCTGCCGGCTACTTTCTTCTGAAACAAATCCGACGGCCGGATGCCTTGGTCAGTTTTTAGTTTCTATTCTTTGTTTTTTCTTCTTCTTTCCCATCCCGGCTTGGTACGAAGTGCTTGATTAGAAGATCCGGTTCGAATTCGATTGGACTTAAACTCAATCGCATTGTTTGATGCATGCGGTGTTGCACGGCTAGTGGCTGACAGCAAGTTTCCAACGAATGAATTGATAATTAAATGCCGATTACGTGGCTTCACGTGAGGGGGCGGCTTGCATAATCGAGTTGGGATGGATTTGTAAAAATGAACGAGGATCAATGTTTGATAAAGCCGACGAAAATACGGTGGCGTGGTTGCCTGTTCGATTCTCTAATTTAACTCTGTGAATGATGAAATCGACCGTATGAAAAGTTCAAGGTCAACATTGGAGAAAAAAGAAACGTGTGGGGGCGGCTTGCCTGCTTCTGTTTCTCCTTCTCCGTTGCCATGTACTTAATTGAGTGGAATCCGCTGGCATCGCAGTCACATCGGAGCACGAGGGCGGCCGCCGCCGCCGAAAGTTAGAGTCGCTGCTCATCCAATTACTGCTCCCACCGTCGCGTCGCAGTCGTACGGTGTCTTCATTAAGGAGATGCAGCACATGACCATCAGCTTTAAGAATTGCACCTCGTTGGAAATTGCCAAATCTAACTGCTAAAAACTGAAAGGACTGAAGATGGTTAGCGAGTGAGGAACTTTGGCGCAGTGTGGAATAAACAAATCGAGTCGTTTGAAGGGGTGATTGGGGAGGAACAGAAAAGTTGGGGCAGGCTGCCAGCCCATGCCCTGCCACTGCCTTAAAGTTTAGAGGGCTGCGATCGCACTATCATCGCCATGAGCTGAAGCGAGCTGAGCTGAGCAGGATTGGTTGTATCCTGTCTTTTTTTTTGTTTTTTTTTGTCTTCATCAATTCCGTAGCTTAATGGTCCTAGTTGAATCATCATAGGGACTATAAGCAAACATATAGGAGTTTGAACTCTAAATTATGTTTTCTTATAGTCACTATGGCGATTCCAATAGTGACATTGAGTTATGGGATTGATGAAAGAAAATAAGAGAGAGGGGGAGAGAAGTAAATAGGATATCATAAAAGAACTAAAAGTATATAAACATTTTAACTCGTGGTATTTGTGATTTAGATTTATTTACCTGAGCTTATGTAAGAGTTGGCTTTCTTGGCAGCTCTTAAAGTATTTAAAATTTCATCGTAACAACCATATGATTTTTCCCTGGTTTCTTCATTCCAGAACACACTTTTTTGTCTTTAAGAAATCAAACTAGCTAGAATCGCAAGAAAAATGGCACGATGATGTTCAAAGAACGTATGAACATACTGAAGGAACACTACAAAAAAATAACTTTTTAGGGATGAATTTTGAGACGAATTTGTTAAAAAAATTCGTCGCAAAAATTTTTGCGACAAATTTTGGAACGAAAATATATCGTCCCAAAAATGCTATTGCTGATTTTTGCGACGAATAAATAATTTTCGTTGAAAATTTTTGCGACAAATTTCAGTTTTTTGATGTAGAATTTGTTGCAGATTTGCAACGAACATTAATTCGTCGCAAATTTTATAATCTTAAATCTGCGACAAACATAAATTTCGTCTCAAATTTGTAACGAAATTTTTTGTCGCAAAAAACGTTACATAATTACAAATAACCACGGTAAAAAAATCTTATTTTCGTCGCAAATTTGCGACAAAAACATATTTCCGTTGCAAAATTGCAACAAATTTGTAAATCTGCAACGAATCTGGATTCGTCGCAGATTTGTGACAAATCCATATTCGTCCCAGATTTGCGACAAATCTGAATTCGTCCGAGAAAATGTCATTTTTTCACTTGGCCATTTTATAAATTTGCAACGAGTTTTGGGACGAATCTAGATTCGTTGCAAAAGTTGTTCCTTTTGCGACGAAAAATTAATTTTTGATCTAAATCTGCAACGAATTTTGAGACGAATCTAGATTTGTTGCAAAAGTTGTTCCTTTTTGCGACGAAAAATTAATTTTTGATCCAAATCCGTAACGAATTTTGCGACGAATCCTGTTTTGTCGCAAAAGTTAATCCTTTTCCATATGAATCTTGGTCAGATTTCCGATGAAAAATAATTTTTGTCCCAAATCTACGATAAATTTTGGGACAAATCCTGATTCGTCGCTTATTTGGGAGGAAATCATATTTGTCCAAATTTGCAACGAATCTTTATTTGTCGCAAATTTGCAATAAATCTTAATTTGTCGCTAAATTATGATAATTTTGCGACAAAATAAAATTTGTCGCAAAATTTGTCCCAAAAAAAAATTCCAGTATATTTCTTTTTTTTTCTTTTATCTTATTTACAATAACACATGCAACATTTTCAACAAAATAATATCCAACACATCCATATCCAACATCCAAATAAATCATCACAAAACAAAATACAACCATATCCAACTTCCAAACAAATCATCACAAAACTAAATACAACCTATCCAACTTCCAAACAAATCATCACAAAACTAAATACAACCATATCCAACATCCAAATAAATTATCCCCAAACTAAACACATCATATTCATATATACAAATAACCAAAATCCAAACAACAACAAGTACAACAAAACATAATATCTAAACATGAAAGTGTTATCATAAGTACAACAAAACATAATATCTAAACATGAAAGTTCTATCATAAGTACAACAAAACATAATATCTAAACATGAAAGTTCTATCATAGCAAGACATTCAAAGCAAAAAAAAAAAAAAAAAAAAAATACAAATTGTCATGTCCCAGGAGCTTTGGTCGCCTTCCATGCTTCTTTTCCTACGTTAAATTACAAACAAATAATAAGTAACATTTATAACCTAAAAAATATATCAAACATATAAATGATATATGTATCTAACATTTACATACATGAATAAAATTTGTAACTAAGATTGTTTGTTAGAACATGCAAAGTATCATCATAACATAAAATGTAAAGTATCACCATGACATAAAATGCAAAGTATCAAGGTGAAATTAAAGTTGTTTACAATTCATATCCTTTGTTCAAAACTCATGTTTCTAGTTAATGTTTTGTTTCATATTTCTTGTAGAGAGTTGTAATACCTACTAATATCAAACTCATAATATTGTTTTGAATATATTTTTTATACAGTTATGATATATAATGTACATGTAAAATTACGTACCAAACATGACATAATATGCAAACTATTTAGGTAAAATAAAAATATAGAATGAGCTATAACATCATATGGAAAAAAAATTCAAACATAAAATTTACCATAAATTTACGAAGAATCACCACCACCTCCATTATCATCAACACCATCATCACCCTCATCACCATCATCGGGAGGAATTTGACTTGGATCAGGCAAATTCTTGTTATACATCCAACCTCTTTCATTCTGCATTTTGTCTATTTACAATAAATTACATTAATAAAAACTTCTAGACAACAAACTAATGGTAAATATGTACCAAGTGCATATACATATGAAAATACAATATAACAACCAAAATAGAAATAAGAGATGGTACAATAGACAAACATAGTATCATTATTACTATCATTATTAATAAGCAAGTCTAGCTACATATACCTGACAAAGGAGAACAACAACGAGCACAATAACGAGCGCCTCTCCAAGCCACGTATAATACAAACCTACACAAACAACAATACAATGTTCAGTTAGACAAGTTCAAATTCAGAGACTAGGTTAAATTCAAAAGTCCTGATTCAAAGTAAATAGTAAGGACAAATGTTTATAAGACAAGTATACTTCACAATATAAAAACAGATACTAAGTTCAATTACAAGATTCAGGTTCAAAAGAGCCCATATATAATCTAGACACAGAAAAACAAACACACAGAAAAACAAACACACAGAAAACAAACAAGTACCTATACATTTATCCAGGAAAAGATAAATAGGATCAAGAGCAAAATCAAGATGCAGACTCGAAACCAGAACTACATTTCAACAAAAACCCAAAGCGAAGATTAGAATAAATAGTAAACAACAGTAACATTTTGCCAACCACTATCACTGCTTCAGTTCACTCACCGCCTCCTCACTTGCTATCCTTAGAGATGTGGAAAAAGAGAAAGGCACATGAGATCCGCAACTCTCATGGCCTCATGAGCTCGATCCTCACTAATCCTTTCCTCACTTGCAACCCTTCTTCGCCGGATTACAACATTTGCTGCTGACTTCCCAATCAGAAAGCAAACAAGCTGCGCACGACTGATGTACTGACAATGAGAGGAAGAGAAAATAAACTATACTTGCGAGATCGTGTTGGGAAGGGATGGAGAAGCCTGCCGTGAAAGATTCGCCGCCGCAACCAGGCAGCGGCCAGCGTCGTTGCAACCAGTAAGCTAGAGAAGAGAGGGAGAGAAAACGAAGCTTACCTGCCAGAGATCGTGCGCCCGGAAGAGATGGAGAAGCCTTCAAGTTGCGGGCAAGGATCAGGAATGATCGGGAATAATAAGGATTTTAGCGACAAACTTAAATTCATCGCGAAATTCGTCCCAAATTTGGGACGAATTTCCAATTTCGTCCCAAATTTTAAGTTAAACATTTAAAAATTAGAAGATGGCCCTAGAGAACTCGGAATGACACGAAACAAGTTTATATAGGTTCGTATCATTCTCTTGATCTTATTAATGGGTCAAACCTAATTTTTAACAAATATAATGATGATTATAAATTTTTTACCCCTAATTTTTTATTCTTGTTCTAAAAAATTAGAATCGCCAATATATTTGTTAAAAATTAGGTTTGACCTCATTAATAAGATTAGGAGAACGATATGAACCCATAGAAACTTGTTTCGTGTCATTTCAAGCTCTCTAGGGCTATCTTCCAATTTTTAAACTTGTAACTAAAAAAAAAAATCAGGGACGAACTCAGAATTTCGTCCTTAATTTGGGATGAATTTAGAAGTTCATCCCAAAATTTTATTTTTTAGGTTAGACTTCTAAAAATTAGAAGATGGCCCTAGAGAGCTCAGAATGACATGAAACAATTTTTTATGGGTTTGTATCGTTCTCCTTATCTTATTAATGGGGTCAACCCTAATTTTTAACAAATATACTGACGATTATAAATTTTTTACCCTGAACGATTGATAAATATTTGATTCTTGTTCCAAAAATTTATAAATGTCAGTGTATTGGTTATAAATTATGTTTGAGCCCATTAGTAAAATTAGGAGATCGATACAAACCCATAGAAACTTATTTCGTGTCATTCCAAGCTCTTTATGGTCATCTTCCGATTTTTAAAATTCTAACCTAAAAAATAAAATTTTGGGATGAACTTGGAAATTCATCCCTAATTTGCGACGAACTTCTGAGTTTGTCCCAGATTAGGGACGAATTTCCAAGTTCGTTGCAAAAATTATTTGTTTAAAAAATAAAAAAATACGTTTAAAATGCAGAAGATTGACCTAGAGAGCTCAGAATCACATGAAACAAGTTTCTATGGGTTCGTATCGATCTCCTGATCACAATGATGACCTCAAACATTTTTTTCACACAATATATTTAGATGAATGATTTTTGGATATCAAACTCACCTAATCATTTTCAAACTTTGACTCTTTTTACCAAGTCTTAAGGTTCAGAGACTCCATCTTATTATGATTATGATTAAAAAATTTTATTAGTTATTTGAGGCCGTCATTGTGATCAGGAGATCGATATGAACTCATAGGAACTTGTTTCATGTGATTCCGAGCTCTCTAGGTCCATCTTCCGCATTTTAAATGTATTTTTTTTTTTTGAAAAAAAAGTAATTTTTGCGACGAACTTGGAAATTTGTCCCTAATCTGGGATGAACTCAAAAGTTTATCGCAAATGAGTCTGACTAAGCCATTTTGACTCATTTTTAAAATGAGTCTAGTATGAGTGTGACCCAGTCTTCTGTGCCACAACTTGGTTTCCTCTTGTTGTGTCAATAGACACTTTAGTGAGGAGGTTGGTAGGTAAATTGTATAGATATTCTTTTTCCTAATTCCCTTAAGTGTGATTTCAAGATTTTCAACATTTTTAATTAAGCACTCAAATTTTGAAAACGTGACTAAGTACCTTGAGTCACATAACTGACTAATACTTAGTAAGTTAAAATTGAATTGATCAACTAGTAAAAATTTTTGAATATAGAAATCAAAACTTAGTTGAATATTACATGTTCCGATTACCTTAAGTGTTCCATCGTTGCCGAATGCAACTGACCCTATGTTCTTGAATTTTAGCTTAGTAAATTTCAATTTATCTCCAGTCATGTGTCTGGAGCACCCGCTATCTAGCATCCATTGATCCAAATCTTTATGTTCCTACATATAAAGTATTTGATTTGGTTTAATTTGACAGATTCAAGAGATAATTTGATTGAAATTAACTCCTTAATATCCATCTCACCCGGTCTAGTTTATCAGACATGATATTCCTATGGGTGATTGTGAGATGATTTTGTGTTTAATTGAGTTAAGTTTAGAATTGGTTAGGTTAATTAGTAGTATTAATTTAATTAAGATTTAATTAGATTAATTATATTGATTTAACTTAACTTAATTAATTAATTAAATTAAATTAATTGATTAAATTGAATTAAATTGAATTAATTGATTTAATTGATTAAATTAAATTAATTGATTAAATTGAATTAATTGATTAAATTGAATTAAATTGAATTAATCTAATTGATTACCTAAGTCCATCTCACTCATTTTCTAAGTTATCAATTAGGAAACCTTATGGATTTTGTGAGATGGTTTAATTTTCTCTTTGATTTAGGTTATCATCTAAGGATTAATTTATATTTGAGTTAGACTTAGGTTTTACAATTAGTCAATTAAATATCTATTTCAAGGATTGACTTCCAGGTTATGACAATGCACTAGGCCTTCTTAGGTATGGGGTCATCCATCACTTCTAGGCAAAGCCTTTCAAAGAAATTAGATATTTAATTTTCCTTTTGAAATCTCTAGGTCTAACTGATCAACGCCTAGGTCATTATCTATCCTAGTCTAAGCATACATAATTAAAAGAGCAATAAATCAAGCATCAAGCAAATCTATCTATTGATAAAAATAGTCTTTCTATTGGCTCCCCTGGATCATAGCCTCGATAGGGTCTATCAAGGTAATGGACTTGATCCTTGGGGATCCAATATTGACCTAGTCCAACTTGATTAACCAAGTTTGACTTGAGGATCCATGCTCAGACTAATTTTCTATTAGTTCTATTTATAATTGATAAATAAGACTTGTATTTGCGTTTAGTTTTAAATCCAAGTCCAGACCGATTGTAAATGACTCACTGTTTTCCAAGAATTAGGTCAAGATTCTTGGAACCCAGAGTAAACCGTTCCAACATGTCCTTTAGTCCCTTGACTTGATTTTTCAGGCCAGAATTCTCTTCTTCAAGCTTTGGACTTGAGTTAAGGTTCTAGTCTGAATGGGATCAGTCAATGGGCTAGGGTTAGTCACTTCTTTAAGGGTTGTTACCTCCTTTTGAAGTGATTTGACTCGGACATTTGATTTAGCTAACTTGCACATTAAATAATTAATTAAATTGTAAAGTTTATCTATCTGACAGTACTTACAGCGGGTTTAGGCCCTTCGGAAACGGATACCGATCCGTGGCTTCGTTCAGACTCAGCTTCCGATTCGCTCTCAGTTTCTGATTCATTGACTTGTTCCCAGGCTGTCAGTGCAAGAAAGCTCATCTGCTCGAGCTCTTCGTTGGAATCTTCTAACGAAGATTCATCCCAAGTTGCTTGCAATGCTTTCTTTTTTCTTTGCTTCTTTGCTTCCTTTTAGTTTGGACAATTGGCTTTTACGTGTCCCTTTTGGTTGCAACCATAGCAGGTTACTTCAAACTTGACTCTTGGACTAGCTTGCCCTGTCTTGGACTGAATCACCTTCTTAATATCTTTCTTTGTGAATCCCTTCTTCTTTCTATAAAACTTGCGTACTAGGTTGACGAGTTCGGCTGTTATCTCGTCATCGTCATCTTCTGAGTATGATTCTTCTTTAGACTCTGGTTCAATTTTACGCTTTGTTTTTGCTTCCCGGGTTCTGCTTGTACCTGCAATCAAGGCAATATCATTCTCGGCTGAGCGTGCATTAGTCTGTTCATGCAATTCAAATTTAGAAAAAAGTTCATCTAACTTAATTAAAGAAAGATCCTTGGATACCTTGTAAGCATCTACCATGGATGCCCACAAGGTATTCCTTGGAAAAGTGTTTAATGCATACCTGATTATATCATGGTTCTCCACCTTTTGTTCAATGGCGTGGAGGCCGTTGAGGAGGTCTTGTATATAAGCATGAAGTTGGCTCGTTGACTCACCTTCCTGCATTTTCATGTTATACAATTTATTTAAAAGCAAATCACATTTGCTTACCGTTGTATCAGAAGTGCTTTCGTGCAGCTCGATCAGTTTTTCCCATAGCTCTTTTGCGCTTGAGAATGGGCCAACTCGGTTTAACTCTTCCTTTGTCAGTCCACATTGAAGAGTGCACATTGCTTTGGCGTTGGCTTCAACCTTCTTTATTATGCTTGCATCCCAGTTTTCGCATGAAACTGGTTTTCCTGTACCGTCAAGTGGGAGTGTGATTCCAGTTTTGATGATCATCCACATCTCGAATTGGGTTTGAAGGTAAGACTCCATTCAACCCTTCCAGTAGCCAAAATTTTTGCTGGTGAAGAGCGGAGGTTGGGTTGTGCTATAGCCTTCTTGATGGGCCATTAATGCTGAAAAATATCTTGCACATAAAGAAACAAAGAAACTTGTTCCAAGACTTGGTCTTGGATTAGTAGTGCGGGATAAAGAATAATAAAAACATGAACTCGAGTGGTGTTGCACCAACTTCGAGAGAAAAACTCGATTGCGATAAAACTAGATTGGAAGACGGCAATTTTACTGATTCCGATCGACTCCGAAAAATTAAAAATTACCATGAAAAATTGCTTGAATGGTGGTTTCACCAATTCAAAGCGTCCCTGCTATGATACCAATTGTTAGATCAAAAGCTCTAGAGGGGGGGGGGGGGGGGGAATAGCGCCCGTGTCTTTCACATAATGCAGACGTAAACAGTAAAGATTTTTTACTTGGTTCGGAGCCTGGGGCGACTCCTACTCTAAGGCCCACGCTCGTTGAGCGTTTACTTTGGGCAATCACTATAAACTCGGAACGTTACAATTTAGATTTACAATATTAAATAGTAATGAAATTATACCGACAACGAAAACAGTAATCTTTGAAGCTTCTGGTTGTCGTAGATTTGTTGCAGCTTCGCTGGATTGTTCTTTGATCAGCACACAGAAGAAGGATTGTCAAATTATATTCTCCTTTGGCTGCTGTTCGAACTGTGCTTAAGTATCCATGGAGGGCACCTCCAAGCCCATGGAGGGCGCCCTCAACCCCGCCAATTCCGCAGCGTGGATAAGCCCTGACTTCTTTGCCGCTTATCCGCCCGAGGGCACCTCCAACCGCATGGAGGGCGCCTTCGCACCAGGGTCCAGGGCGCACTCTACCAAGCGTCCAGGGCGCCTCCAGCTCCATGTAGGGCGCCCTCTACCCTTCCACGCATAGGTGTTTGGCTAGTGCACCCGAGGCGCCTCCAAGCTCCATGGAGGGCGCCTCAGGTATTATTCATCCGAGACTTTATATCCTTTTTGCTCCCTGCAAGATGTGTTAGTCCAAAATACAAAACATATTCTGCAAAACAGAATTAGGCATAATAAGATTAAGATAAATATTTGACAATCTTTGGACTATCCGTTTCTGACTTCAGATTTTTGACCGGAAACTCTAGGTCGAACCGACGCCTATTGTTCCCTCACTGGGGAGCGTATCCTCACCTACTCCACTCAGAAGAGTATACATGTTGTCAAACCGGTCCTCCAGATCGACTGGACTTTTGCTCAGCGCCCGAGGCTCCATGACTTTCCGTTGGACGTCCACTCCACGACCCGTCCAGTCTTTCACCTGGTTTGTGACACCATGACTTTACACCTAAAGTCTCCGACTCTAGGACTTTTGCCTGAAGCCCTCGACCCGTCAAGACTTTCCGCCTAACGTTACCACCCCTAGGGTTTTCCACCTGCCTAACCGCAACTAGGACTTTTGCCTAAGTACACTTAGGAATTTCCTGCAAACTCATTCAAATACGTTAGACCATAAATAACCTTAACTTTGAACATTTTTTCATAATCAAAACTTAGGTTCAATCGTTGGATGCTTTCTGCACCAATAGCTTGGACTATTTTTCTATTAGTTCTATTTGTAATTGAAAAATAAAACTTGTATTTTCGTTTAGTCTTAAATCCAACTCCGGATTGATTGTAAACGGCTTGCTGTCTTTCAAGAATCAAATCAAGATTCTTGGAACCCAAGGTGAACCATTCTATCGTATCCTTTAGTTCCTTGACTTGATTTTTCAGGGTAGAATTCTCTTCCTCAAGCTTTTGGACTTGAGTTGAGGTTCCAGTCTGAATGAGGTCAGTCAAGGAGCTAGGGTTAGTTACTTCTTTAAGGGTTGTTATCTTCTTTTGAAGTGATTTGACCCGAACATTAGATTTAGCTAATTTACGCATAAGGTAATTGACTAAATTATAAAGTTTATTTACTTGAGAAATATTTACAGTGGGTTTAGGCCGTTCGAAAATAGATACGGATCTGTGGCTTCTCTCGGACTCTGTTTCCGATTCGCTCTCAGTCTCCAATTCGTCGATTTGTTCCCGAGCTGTCAGCACAAGGAAGCTCGTCTACCCGAGCTCTTCGTCAGAATCTTCTGACGAGGACTCATCCCAAGTTGCTTGCAGTGCTTTCTTCTTCCTCTGCTTCTTTGCTTTCTTTTCATTTGGACAGTTGGCTTTAACGTGTCCCTTTTGATTACAGCTATAGCAAGTTACTTTGAACTTCACCTTTGGACTTATTTGTACTTTCTTGGATCGAATCACCTTTTTTGATGTCCTTCTTTGTGAATTCCTTCTTCTTTTTGTAGAGTCTGTGTACTAGGTTGATGAGTTCAGCTGCTATTTCGTTGTCGTCATCGTCTGAGTTCGGTTCTTCTTCAGACTCGGGTTCAATATGATGCTTCTTTCTAGCCTCCTTTGCCTTGCTTGTACCTGCAATCAACGCAATACCTTTCTCGGCTAGACGTGCATTAGTCTATTCATGCAATTCAAATTCGGAAAACAACTCATTTAATTTAATTAAAGACAAATCCTTATATACCTTGTAGACGTCTATGATTGATGCCCATAATGTATTCCTCGGAAAAGCGTTGAGTGCGTACCTTATTACATCCCAATTCTCCACCTTCCATCCAATTACGTGGAGGTCATTGAGGAGGTCTTGAATGCGCGCGTGAAGTTGGCTAGCCGTCTCACCTTCCTATATTTTAATGTTATACAGTTTATTAAAAAGTAAATCACTCTTGCTTACCTTCGTGTCGAAAGTGCCCTCATGCAGCTCGATTAATTTTTCCCACAGCTCTTTCACGCTTGAAAACGGGCCGACTCGGTTCAGCTCCTCCTTTGTTAGGACACACTGAAGGGTACATATCGCTTTGGCGTTAGCCTCGACCTTCTTTATTATACTTACATCCCAGTTCTCGCATGAAACTGATTTTCCTGTGTCGTCGAGTGGAAGTGTGATGCGTGTTTTGATGATCATCCACATCTCGAACTGGGTTAAAAGGTAAGACTCCATTCGGCCCTTCTAGTAGTTGAAATCTTCGTAGAAGAAGAGCGACAGGCGGGCTGTGCTATAGCCTTCTTGATGGGCCATTTAGGAGAAAACCTTGGACACAAAAGAAACGAGAAACTTGTTCCAAGACTTGGTCTTGGATTAGTAATACGGGATTAATAAATTAATATGCGAACTCGAGTGATATTGCACCAACTTCAAGGAAAAAATTCGATTGCGATTAGAACAGATCAGAAGACGACAACTTTACCGATTTCGATTGACTCCGAAAAATTGAAAATCACCACGAAAAAATTTGCTTGATTAGTGGTTTCAACAATTTGAAGCGACCCCGCTCTGATACCAATTGTAGGATCGAAAGCGCTAGAGGGGGGATGAATAGCGCTCATGACTTTCACTTACGTTTCAAAAAATTATCGAGTAAAATATGCAACGGAAATATATAAAACAATTGCAAACACACGAACACCAAGGGTTTTACTTGGTTCGGAGTTTGGGGCGACTCCTATTCCAAGGCCCACGCTCGTTGAGCGTTTACTTTGGGAAATCACTATAAGCTCGAAAATATATAATTTTGATTTACAATATAAAGCAAAAATGGAAATTATACCGATAATGAAAAATAGAGAGTGATGTGGATACAGGTTAAGGGCATAGAGGAAATAAGAGGAGAGGGGAGGGGGTACTTTGGTCAATTTGATGGGAAAAGCCCTTTTAGGGCACTGTTCACAGAAACGAAAAGGAGGAGTTTTGGTTCGTTCGTGGGAGTGGCCGCCGCCAGCCGGGGGATTTCTTCCTTCTTCTCGCGTTGATGTCGCCGGAGCCGACGCCGGCCGCCCCCCGCCTTTCTCCTCTCCCTCTCCTTCTCACTACAACTGCCAGCAGAAACAAGGAGAGCTTTGCCTCCCTCGTCGCCGTCCTCGAGCCACAGCTGCTGGCGACGATCTTCCTCTTCTTCTTTCTTTTATTCTCGACGCCGGCGACGAACTCCTTCTCTCTCCCTCCTCCTCACGCTACCGCCGCCGAACAGACCGATCGCTGCTCCCATTCTTTCCGGACAGCTTCCTCATCTTCTCCCTCTCTCGAGCTCTCACACGCACGCCCCTGCCGGTGGACGCAGCTCGATGCCGCGACGAACGCCGCCGACCACGAGCGACCCACACCGTCGCTCTCCTCTCCTCCAGCTCCGTCACTACCCTCGTCCATAGCCATGGCTGGCTCGAATGCTCCGTTACCCACTCCCATCGCCTGACCTACACACTTGTCGGCGGCTTAACTGAAAATCCCCTCGTCAGCCGCCACCACAGCAGGTTACCGGCCAACCCTTCCAGCCACAGCCGGTCGTCGCTAGCACAGCAGGCTGCAGTAGCCATCTCCGGTGTCCCCTAGCATCTACTATTGCTGCAGACCCCGTTGTCTCCCACTAGATCGTATTTCATTTCTATTGTGTTGCGTTCTCATCGTCGCACCGATCCAGCCTTGCGGTTATTGTATCCAGTCTTCGTGTCGTCGTTTGGTTCTGGCTTGGGTGTCGTGTTCTTGTGTCTGTGTCATTATCATATCCCGGCCTGCGTTCCGATCTTGCGTCTCGGCCTGCGTGCCGATCTGGTGTCCTGGCCTGTGTGCCGATCCAGCACACCCTCCTCCGGGGCGTCGCGACTTCGTCAACATTTCATCCACCTCACCCGACGGTCCGTCTGACTCAGCTTCCGGACTGGATCAAATTTGGCGCCGTCTGTGGGAATCTTCTCCACCTGTTCTGGAACGTGAAGATGGACGACGTTGGGAGGTTCTCTTCTATTATCACAGCCCTGGAGGATCCTGACAGATATATCATCTTCGGCTCTCACTGCACGGGTATTCGGGATTTGAGGAATTGAGCGGAGCTTCAACTAGCCGACAGGTTAGTTTTTTCATTACGTTTTTCCCTAACTCCGCGGGTATTCGGGAGTTAAGGGACTGAGACAAATCCTTAGCCGGTTGGCAAGGCTCCCCGATCAGGTACGATTACAAGCTCTGTTATCTTTTTACGATTATAGGAACTGCTATATTTCCCTGATAAAAGAGTAAGAACCTAGTTCCTTGATCATAGACTAGAGCCTTCGATTTCTGATCGGACACTAGGGGTCCAGCTCCCCGTTCATACACTTGGGACACAGCTCCCTGCTCATACTCTAGGGGCACAGCTCCCCACTCATACACTAGGGCACAGCTCCCCGATCATTGACTTGCAGTACCACTTCCCGATCAGGATCTAAGGGCCTCGCTCTTCGATTACAGGCTAGGGACCTTACTCTCCAATCAGGGACCAGGGATTCAGTTTCCCGATCAGGTGTGTTATAGGCTCTGCATCCTTCACCATGAGACTCTGCATCCTCTTACTGCAAAGGGCTCTGCACCCTTCACCGTGAGGCTCTGCACCCTGTACTATGGGGTCCAGCATCCTATTACTGCTATAGCTTTACTCTGTTCTTATTATATGCTCTGTAGCCACCACCTGTTTTGCATCTTCTTATGTCTACAGGCTCTGCTTCCTTCAACCACGGTGCTCTGCTTACCTCTACTTTTATGAAATCTGCTCCCCTATATTACCATGGGTTTCATTCTCTTTGACGGTCGGAGCTCATATTATCATCTTCTCCCCTCGCTCCACGGGTATTCGGGAGTTGAGGGATCGAGACAGATCCGCAGTCGGTTGGCACCACACCGCTGTCAGGTATGACATAAGCTTTATTTCCTCATGCTGCTACATGCGTCGCTTTTACTAGCTTCAAAGCTTATCCTTCCCCGTTCGGGGTTGAGTGATTTTCACTGGTCTCATACCAGCTTATTGGATTTCATATTTCCCCCGTTCGGGGTTAAGCGATTGTCACTGGTCTCAGACCAGCTTATTGGATTTCATATCTCCCTCGTTCGAGGTTGAGCGATAGTCACTGGTCGCAGACCAGCTTATTGGATTTCTTATCTACCCCGTTCGGGGTCGAGTTATCGCCACCGGTCTCGGACCGGAGTATCATTACTGGTCTCAGACCAGCGCCATCACCACCGGTCTCGGACCGAAGTATTATTACTGGTCTCGGACCAGCGCCATCGCCACCGGTCTCGGACCGGAGTATCATTACTGGTCTCGGACCAGCGCCATCACCACCGGTCTCGGACCGGAGTATCATTACTGGTCTCGGACCAACGCTATCGCCACCGGTCTCAGACCGGAGTATCCCAGACTCTCGCCTCAGCGCAAGTTATAAGTGAGCTCTGCTCTCACGCCCAACGACCTTTCAGGTCGGCTCCCATGCGAGAATTAAAAGTGAGCTCTGTTCTCACGCCCAACGACCTTTCAGGTCGGTAGTTCCAGACTCTCGCCCCAGTGCGAGTTATAAGTGAGCTCTGTTCTCACGCCCAACGACCTTTCAGGTCGGTAGTTCCAGACTCTCGCCCCAGTGCGAGTTATAAGTGAGCTCTGCTCTCACGCCCAACGACCTTTCAGGTCGGCTCCCATGCGAGAATTAAAAGTGAGCTCTGTTCTCACGCCCAACGACCTTTCAGGTCGGTAGTCCCAGACTTCTGACGGTCATGGCTCAGATTATTCTCTTCTCCCCTTGCTCCCCGGGTATTTGGGAGTTGAGGGACTGAGACGGATCCTCAGTCGGTTGACATCACTTTGTGATCAGGTATGATAAAGGTTCTGTCCCCTTATATTGCTACAGGTTTCGTTCCTATGGGCTTAAAGGCTTATCCTCCCCCATTCGGGGTTGGCCTATTACCACCGGTCGGACCAGAGTATTATCCCCGGTCTCGAATCAGCTCACTATGCGAGAATCAAAAGTGAGCCCTGTGCTCACGCCCAACGACCTTTCAGGTCGGTTGTCCCAGACTCTCGCCTCAGTGCGAGTTATAAGTGAGCTCTGTTCTCACGTCCAACGACCTTTCAGGTCGGCTCCCATGCGAGAATTAAAAGTGAGCTCTGTTCTCACGCCCAACGACCTTTCAGGTCGGTAGTTCCAGACTCTCGCCCCAGTGCGAGTTATAAGTGAGCTCTGCTCTCACGCCCAACGACCTTTCAGGTCGGCTCCCATGCGAGAATTAAAAGTGAGCTCTGTTCTCACGCCCAACGACCTTTCAGGTCGGTAGTCCCAGACTCTCGCCTCAGTGCGAGTTATAAGTGAGCTCTGCTCTCACGCCCAACGACCTTTCAGGTCGGCTCCCATGCGAGAATTAAAAGTGAGTTCTGTTCTCACGCCCAACGACCTTTCAGGTCGGTAGTCCCAGACTTCTGACGGTCATGGCTCAGATTATTCTCGTCTCCCCTTGCTCCCCGGGTATTTTAGAGTTGAGGGACCGAGATGGATCCTCAGGCGGTTGACATCACTTTGTGATTAGGTATGATAAAGGTTATGTCCCCTTATATTGCTACAGGTTTCGTTTCTATGGGCTTCAAGGCTTATCCTCACCCGTTCGGGGTTGAGCTATTACCACCGGTCTCGGACCAGAGTATTACCACCGGTCTCGGATCAGAGTATCATTAACGATCTCTCGGTCAGGCGGTCAGACCAATTCCCAGTCAGTCTTCCAGACAAATTCCCGATTGGGATATCAGACAAATTCCCGGTCAGGCTTCTAGACCAAGTCCTGGTCAGACCTTCAGATCAATTCCTGGTCAGGCCTCCAAACTGCTTCTTTGTTAGGCCCTCAGATTGTTTCTGGGTCAAGTCTCCAGATCGAGTACTGGTCAAGCCTCCAGAGCACCTCCCGGTCGGGGTCCCTGACTCTCGCCCCGGTGCAAGTTATAAGTGAACTATGCTCTCACGCCTCCAGGCTCTCCCCCCAGTGCGAGTTATAAGTGAGTTCTGCTCTCACGCCCAACGACCTTTCGGTCGGCACTCATCGCTCTGCTTGCAGCTCTGCCTGACATGCATCACACTTGATTCACTTGCCGCTCTGCCCGACACTCTCAGTTCGCGTTTTGCTCATCGCTGTGGCTCGATCGACGCTCATCGCTTTACTCGCCGTTCTGCCCGACATTCAACCTTAGCAGGTCGCTCATCGCTGTGGCACGGTTGGTACTCACCGTTCACTTGTCGATCTGCCGTGCACTCATCATATTTGCTTCGCTCACCGCTATGTCCGGCTCTCGGCATCCGCGTTTCGTTCACCGCTGTGGCTGGGTCGGCATCCACCGCTCACTTGTCGCTCTGCCCTTCACGTTTCGCTCATCGTTGTTTCTTGGCCGTTTGCTCGACCATTCGCTGGTACCACTAGGCTACTCGTTTTACGCCGGTCGGCCTATCGCTTAATGTTTTTCTCGGTTACGTACTCGACATCGCTCGCTTGGTCTTATTCTGCCATATAAGCATTCTCTCTGTTTCCCGGTTGACACTTTTCGGTCACCCGGTCGTGATTTATTGTCGTCCGAGCACGCGCTCGACACTGCTCGTCCATCATCTTTCGACTCGCTTGACCTTTCTTGGCTGCTCGGTCATCATTTTTCAAGTCGCGCTCACGGCCTTGCTCGTCGGTCCGTCTCTCTATACCCCGGTCGCGACTTATTGTCGCAAGGTCGGCACACACTCAAGCACGATCATGATTTTGTGCATCCGTCATTTCACTTTATTGTTAGGTCGTGATTCGCGATCGCTTGGTCGACACTCGTTCGGTCACAATTATGGTTTTGCTCATCCGCCATTCTCTCTATTGCTCGGTCGCGATTTCTCGATCATTTGGTCGACACTTTTTCGGTCGCCTGATTGTCACTCGATCATCTTACTCATCATCTCTCGACTGTCTGCTCGATATCGCTTGACATTCGCCAGATCACTCTTTTGACACTCGCTCGATATGTCTTTTGTCGATCGGTCGGCGCTTATTCTTTTCGTCGCTCTGCCAGGTACTCATCGTCCACAGCTACTCGTTCAACGTTGTATGACAGATCTGCTATAGGATTCTGCGTTCAGTAGTGATTTTGTATTTCATTCGACTGGGTCTAGTCAGTCGGACTAGCGTCTCCTTCGACTAGACTTGAGGGGGAGGCTTGTGATGTGGATACAGGTTAAGGGCATAGAGGAAATAAGAGGAGAGGGGAGGGGGTACTTTGGTCAATTTGATGGGAAAAGCCCTTTTAGGGCACTGTTCACAGAAACGAAAAGGAGGAGTTTTGGTTCGTTCGTGGGAGTGGCCGCCGCCAGCCGGGGGATTTCTTCCTTCTTCTCGCGTCGATGTCGCCAGAGCCGACGCCGGCCGCCCCCCGCCTTTCTCCTCTCCCTCTCCTCTCACTGCAACTGCCAGCAGAAACAAGGAGAGCTTTGCCTCCCTCGTCGCCGTCCTCGAGCCACAGCCGCTGGCGACGATCTTCCTCTTTTTCTTTCTTCTATTCTCGACGCCGGCGACGAACTCCTTCTCTCTCCCTCCTCCTCACGCTACCACCGCCGAACAGACCGATCGCTGCTCCCATTCTTTCCGGACAGCTTCCTCATCTTCTCCCTCTCTCGAGCTCTCACACGCACACCCCTGCCGGTGGACGCAGCTCGATGCCGCGACGAACGCCGCCGACCACGAGCGACCCACACCGTCGCTCTCCTCTCCTCTAGCGCCGTCACTACCCTTGTCCATAG
Organism: Zingiber officinale; assembly: GCF_018446385.1. Lineage (NCBI taxonomy): Eukaryota > Viridiplantae > Streptophyta > Magnoliopsida > Zingiberales > Zingiberaceae > Zingiber > Zingiber officinale. Next base: position 17,925,864 of record NC_056004.1, read on the forward strand.
CCATGGCTGGCTCGAATGCTCCGTTACCCACTCCCATCGCCTGACCTACACACTCGTCGGCGGCTTAACTGAAAATCCCCTTGTCAGCCGCCACCACAGCAGGTTACCGGCCAACCCTTCCAGCCACAGCCGGTCGTCGCTAGCACAGCAGGCTGCAGTAGCCATCTCCGGTGTCCCCTAGCATCTACTATTGCTGCAAACCCCGTTGTCGCCCACTAGATCGTATTTCATTTCCATTGTGTTGTGTTCTCATCATCGCACCGATCCAGCCTTGCGGTTATTGTATCCAGTCTTCGTGTCGTCGTTTGGTTCTGGCTTGGGTGTCGTGTTCTTATCTCTGTGTCATTATCATATCCCGGCCTGCGTGCCGATCTTGCGTCTTGGCCTGCGTGCCGATCTGGTGTCCCGGCCTGTGTGCCGAGCTTGCGTCCCGGCTTGCGTGCTGATCCAGCACACCCTCCTCCGGGGCGTCGCGACTTTGTCAACATTTCATCCACCTCACCCGACGGTCCGTCTGACTCAGCTTCCGGACAGGATCAGAGAGTTTGAAGCTTCAGGTCGTCGATGTCGAGTTACAGCTTTGTAGAATCAATCTTTGAGCATCACACGGAAGAAGGATTGTCAGTTTTCGTTGTCCTTTGGCTTCTGCTCGAACTGGGCTTAAGTAGCCTATGGAGGGCACCTCCAACACCATGGAGGGCGCTCTCAATCCCGCCGAAATCGCAGCGTGGAGGAGCTCCGAACTGGTCGATGCTTATCCATCTGAGGACACCTCCAACCTGCATGGAGGGCGCCCTCGTGCCAATGTCCAAGGCGCCTCCAATATCCATGGAGGCACCCTCGTGCCTTGCTACGAGGCGGTCTCTGTAAGTGACCCTGAGGCGTCTCTAAGCTCCATGGAGGGAGCCTCGGGTACTGTTCATCCGAGGCAAATATGTCCAATTCGCTTCCTGCAAAATACATTAGTCCCAGAAACTAACCATACCCTGCAAAATAAAGTTAGCACAATATAGACATGATAAATGAAGTATTTGACGGTCTTCGGATTGCCCGGTTCTGACTTCGAATTTCTATCCGGAAACCCTAGGTCGAATCAACCCCTATTGTTCCCTCACCGAGGAACGCGTCCTCATCTACTTCACTCAGGAGAATTTACCTGTTGCCAAACCTGTCCTCCAGACCGATTGGACTTTTGCTCAACGCCTGAGGCTCCAGGACTTTTTGCTCGGCGTCCGCTCCATGACCCGTCTAGTCTTCCACATGGTTTGCGACACTAGGACTTTTCCACCTAGAGTCTTCAACCCGCCAAGACTTCCCACCTAGAATTACCACCCCCTAGGACCTAGGGTTACCACCCCCTAAGGTTTTCAACCTGCCTAACCGCAGCTAGGACTTTTGCCTAAGTACACTTAGGACTTTCCTTCAAACTCATTCAAATATGTTAGATAACAAATTATCTTAACTTTGAACCCTTTGCCATTATCAAAACTTAAGTTTGATCATCGGATGCTTCCCGCACCAACAGTAATTGTTAGAAATATAATCAAAGTCTCACATTAAAAAAGATCATGGGTTAATCTAATTGGATCTTATTCAATTATTGAGTTAATCTAATTGAATCTTAAACTTATTAGATTAATTATTAATCCAATATTTGTTTGGATTTTCAAATAAGACCAAAAATAATGAAGCTTATGTTATTAGATAATGTCTTAGTAGATAAGACTTGATCGGATTTTCAAATAAGACCAAAAACAAAGAAGCTTATGTTATTAGATAATGTCTTAGTAGATAAGACTTGATCATGTTATTTGATAAAATTTTATTAGATAAGACTTGACCGCATTTTATATGGTAAGGTAATCCTAACGATTAGGGTTTGATCTCAACTTATATATATATATATATATATATATATACACAGAATGGATCTCCTGCGGTGTTTGTGCGGCAAGTTTGGTGCGGCGGAAAAAAATGAAAAAAAAAAGAAAAATAAAAAAAAACACGTCAGCTAAGTTAACAAAAATCACATTTCTGCCTTCTCTTCCCCCTTTCCCTCTATCGGCGACGCGCGACACCCCTTTCCCTCTATCGGCGACGCGCGACACCCTCTCTGCCGAAGCATACCTGTCTCGCCAAGATCTACCAAGGTCTCTCTCCGCCGAAGCTTGCCGCCTCCCTCTATCGCCGACGCCCGACGAGCTCTCCGCCGAAGCAAACCTCTCTCGCCGCGATCTAGGGTTTTTTGTTGGCGGATCTTCACTCTCTCGTCGGCAAGGCATTCCTCCCTCTCCTGCGGTGTCTTGCGATCTAGGGATTTTTCCTGCCTTCTCTTCCCTCTCTCGTCGGCGGTGCACTCCCTCTCCTCCGGTTAAAGGCTGTTGACTTAGAGGGTCAGGAAAGGACTCAACATCCGGTTAAAGGCTAGATACCACCATGGAACATTGATGAACACCTGAAATGCTCTAGTGTGTAAGGAATTTGATTCCTTTCAACAATTACAACAATCAAGAGAGAAATATCCAGATTCCCTTCTCCAAGTACTGACTTATAAGGCTCTTTCATCTCAACCTTGGGCTCCTCCACAGCAGGGGCAGCGGGCTCTTTAGGCCAGAGGAGGAGTTGGAGGTGCCGGAGGGATGAATTCTCCGTTGACAAGGGCAGCCTGGACGAGCAGCTTGATCTCATGCATGGCCTTCTTCTCGGGATCGATCGCTTCAAAATTGGATCGATCACTTGAACGATCCAGGGGTCTGGATCGATCCAGTGATCGATCCAGACCCCTGGATCGATCTAGATCATTTCTGTTTGAACAGAAAGGATCTGGATCGATCCAGTGATCGATCCATATCCTTTCTGTTTGAACAGAAAGGATCTGGATCGATCCAGTGATCGATCCATATCCTTTCTGTTCAAACAGAAAGGATCTGGATCGATCACTTAATCGATCCAGACTCCTGGAACGATCAAGTAATCGTTCCAGAACGGATCTAGATCGATCCAGATGTCCTGATTCCCTTTTTTTTTGCTGATAATGTTTCTAATTAATTAATTATTTGTTCTAATTTTTTTCTTTGATTTTTCTAGGAATTTGATATTTTAGCTTATTCGATCCAAATGTAAATTTTGTCATCATATATCGAATGGAGGGACATTTAGCTCAAACACATAAAGAGGTTACACCTTGTGTTAGTGTTCCGGATGATATTGAGAAAGAAAATAGAGAATGACTTGACAAAATTAGAGCATCTAAAAGCAAACAAATCAAATTGTTACGAGAAATTGGTGAAGGTCCCCAGAGTATGAGTACAATCATCAAAACTGAGCAATTGAATCACATCGAATCAGTTCATCAAACTTTAAGATAGACCAACAATTGAATCACTAACATATTGGGAGTGGCAATTAACAAGTATTAAGAAACGAAAAAGTTAAACAAGAAAAAGTGGAACCAACACAAGCTAGCAAATATATGCATTTGTACAACCGTTTTAGTTTACATAGTCAAAATTATTAGTAAAATCAACAACCAAAATGGTCCTTATACGGTTGAAGACCACCCCCAGTTTGATGCAGACATCTCAATGGAACTCATGTGTTTATGTCTTCTTCTGTTCTTTAGCAGACACCTCAATAGAACTTTTAGGCCAAAGGTGAGAAGATCGACACAAGCTGAAAAAAAAAGAGAGTAAAAACTTAATCAGATCATGTAGTCAACAAAATTAAAAATAATAATTTGCAGTCAACAAAATCAGATCATATAGTTATTCCAGCCAATTCACGCAATAATACATCAGTAAATCAGGCCTAAGGATAAAACAGAGAGAATGATGTTACTGCGACACTTATTTACAAACAAAAAAGAACAGAATTGAGAATTACAAGCAACAATAAAGATATACTAGAACGTGGTGTTTACTTCATTACTTCGAGGGGCGGTAAGAGCTAGAGAATTATAGAAGTTTATTAGAAATGAAATAGATGAATACCAACCATAGATAGTCTCAACATCCTAGCGCATATTGTTAGAGCCTGCAACAATAAAGATAATTTATTAAATTCATTTAGAACCACTATAATTTAACAATTTAAAAATTTAATAGTACCAGCTACAGATCCCAAATAAGGTTCATATGTGTCGTCAAGACTGATATGATTATTATCTTCAATTAATCTGATAATTGACACATTGTCATACACACAATACAATAAAATATAATAAAAATATAAAATTAATCGGTACATACCCTTGCTGCAAATTGGGACAGTTACGCTTGTCATGTGATACTCCTTGATGTCCGCACCCATGACAATGCCTGGAATTTGAGGTTGATTTCTCCTTTGATGATTTTAATCTCTTCCCACATCCCTTAGTTCTTACTGTAGAAGGATCGATAATACCAAGACCCTCATCAATGGATTTCTTTCTTTGACTTCTATCACTGTATGTTGTACTAATGGACATCTCTTGAATTTTGTTGTAGATATAATCAAATTGTTCATCCAAGAAGGTTGCCCTCTCATTACTCAACGATGCATCATCAACTAATACTGAAGCTTTATAGGATAACCTCGAGTGCCTCGACATCAAATACCTTTCTGAATCTGGATCATCAATGAAATTTTGCTCCCCTAAAGTATATATTGCTCCAACTTTTGCATCTCGTGTCCATCGTTTGAGTATATACATATCAGGCAAAAGAAACACTTGGTTGATACGAAAAAAAGCTAACATATGTCTGCATGGAATTCCCTCGAACTCAAATTTTGTGCAGCTACACGATATGTAGTCCCTTTGTTTGTCATGAGTGAACACTCTTGATTTTGAGGAAGAACTACTTTGAAATTTCATTACATGGTAAACCGCTGAGGCAACTCCTGTAAATGTTTGTTGTACATAATAACTATGACTCACTACAACAAAATCGCTCATAGACATCGGTTTTCCACCGGTGTCTATTTGATTTTCGACCGATGTCTATGAAGCCGATGTTAAAAGTCTGCCATTTTAGACATCGGGTTAAAACCGGTGTAGTATCACTTAACGACACCGGTTTTCGAATCGGTTATTAACCGGTGTAGTATCACTTAACGACACCATTTCATACACGGTGTAAAACCGATGTAATATTGTATGTTAATAACACCAATTTTGACAGCGGTAAATGACCGATGTAATATTACTTTATAACACCGATTTTACATCGGTGGAAAACCGATGTAATATGTATTTTTTTTAACAGCACAGATTTGATTTTAAAACCGACAATAACAAAAAAAAAATACACAAATATTCACAAATTGTACAAATATTGTTCATTCAATAATATCCATAAAATACACAAATATTCACAAATTATATAAATAATCTTCTTACAACAATATCCATAAAATACCCAAACATTCTTTTTACATCAAAAGCTAACTAATAGATATCAAAATCAAAGTATAACATTCTGTTAACACATCAAGGTACAACTGTCTCAAATGTAATCTAGCATGCATTCAGCCCACTCGAACCGCACTTCATCAATTTCAACTCTGGAGTACTTGAGATTTGTAAACTGTAAAAATACATAAATTCACCATATGTCAAATAACTAAAACAAATGTGTGCATGTATCAAATAAAATAGAATACTGAGTTTTTAAAGGCTGCTGTGGAAGATAACGAATATAACAGTGAAGGAAGCATAGAAAAACAAAGAAAATGTTCATAGTTAACAAGCAAATGAAGAGATATACTATTTATTGTACTACCTCTGATGCCATCTTCCAAATCTCATAAGCAAGAATGCAACTGTGCCCTTTGTATACACATGGCTAATAGACATAATACAATAAGGAGCAAAAGCTATAAAATTCACCATCACCACACAATCAATGAAGCAGGCAAACACAAGGTGGGTTGATATGCAGTGAAAGTGTTAATTAAGTGGAACTGCAGCAAATCATGACTCAAGTCTGAGCACTATTTTAACAATACATTGCAAGGATATCTGAAGGATGTGAACACTGTATTAGAATTGTACAAGGCATCACAAATCAAAATATTTCCCTACGAGCAAGGTTTAGACAAAATATTTCTAAGTGAAGGGAATATATTTCTAAATTGCTCCTTCTAATTAAAGTGCAGAGATTGATAAGAACCGACAGCATCATACAACAAATTACTAGGCATGATAATGGTTGAACAAAGAAATATGACTACACAACAAATCCAGTGAAGGAAGCATAGAAGAACAAAGAAAATGTTCATAGTTAACAAGCAAATGAAGAGATATACTATTTATTGTACTACCTCTGATGCCATCTTCCAAATCTCATAAGCAAGAATGCTTTTTGTAGATATACAAGTTCCATGCTGGCAATATACAAGTTCCATGCTGATATCACTCTGAAATTGCAACACAATCTCAAAAGGCTTGTGCTCTTTCCTAATAAGCTTTTTTCAATGTAAGCTCGGATAAAAATATAATGCACCTAGGTTAAACAAAATATACATATAAACGCGAATGGAACTTCAATTTACTGAAAAATATCTATAGCTGATTAGATCGATCGTGTTGGCGGTGATGCAATGAAAACTGGCAGCAGCTTCATTGGCACTGCAAACAAACCAAATCAATATGATCTGTTAAACAAAATGCTACTTCAAGACAGATGTTTTTTGTAGATAAATGTGGAGATTTTTTTTTCTTGACAAAATATGGGCATACAAGAACATTACTGTGGAAATTGAAAAGCACCTGATCCTCTGACAGGCAAAATTTGAAGGGGACCCTTTTTGACAAGTAGAATAGATACAATACACATCTCTCTTAGGAATATGCAATCATCTGGCTATTGGATACTAGACATATATCAGAATGTAACGGTTGAGGTGACTGAGTCTTGATTAGAGGCTTCAAGGATTCCATGATACTAGAAAAAGAAGGCCTTTTCCATGGCTCGCTGAAGCTCAACATGTGATTTAAGTTAGTGTGTGGGGAAGCACGAGTGAAGAAGTATGTTAATATTTAATAACCATGCCTGCATCAGGCAATAGATATCTATACCTGGCCCAACAGGACTCAATTATGGCAGCCACATGTCTATTTACAGTACTTGGGATCTCAGGCCTTCTTGCCTTGAAGCCAACTGCAGCAACCACCTGCAAGGGCACAGCTTGTATTTTCTTATACAGTTAAAGGAAAATATATCAATTAATGGGACCCAGCACTGTCAAAAGAAGTTACTTTTATTTGTAGCTAAAATAAACAAAGACTTGATGGATAAAATTTACAAAGTAAGCTTGGATATGGTGGATGGTGAGGTAGATGTTTCCAGTGTTTGGAAAAGTGTTAACAAAGTCAATTTTGGGCCATGTTAATAGGTCGATAAAAGTAAGCTTGTATTTTGATTGTTGCTTCTTAGATGGTGAATTAACAGATTGAGAACATCCATATTCGAATCCTGAATATGCTATAGAAGATTGATTAATACAGACTAGAATGACAATTAATGATTGAAAAAAAAGAAACATTGACTATCATTTAGAAGATGAAAATCCTTCTAGATGTCCATTAAAAACTTACTATACATTTTCTGATTCCCAGCACATAAAATCAAAACAAGTAACTGCTATAAAAAATATAAATGACTCCACAAAAGATTTGTCATGGCAAACATACCTTTCCAAAAAAAGTATCTTACAATCTTTAACCTTCAAGGCAAAGAACCAATAAAGCTTGCAAACACAAACGAAAAACATCAAATAACAAGACCTTTTTTCCAAATAATTCTTTTCTTTCTCAAAAGAAATTAAAAAGGAATATGGCATGATTTTTGAAGCTGGCAAAGTTGTTACACCTAAAAATCATATCAAACCATGTAAACGTTTTATGGATGACTACCAACAGAAATTTCCAAAGTTTATTTAAATTGAAGCTTTTGTGCAACATGAGTTCTCAAACTTCGATTTGCATGTAGTAAATAAGCATGACATGGTACATAAAGCTAATAATAACATGTTTTAGACTTATGAAGTAAAAAAACAAATTTCCTCAAGAGAATAATCATATCTATCAAGAACTATCCTTCAATAATACAGAGGAAAACAAATGAAATGAAAGAAAAGAATGAATGGGAATAGTACAGACTTCAAGAAAAAAAAGGAGTCAATTTGAAGCCTATATAGCAATTCCTATAACTTGTACATGTACTTACAAGCTAGGCTCATGCTCAAGTGTAGTCTTCTCTCTATGAGGAGAAAAAATATCATTGAATTCCACAATGGAGAGACAAACCTGAAAATTGACATAAACAATAAATGAGTTCAATGCTTGAACATATAGAACATCTCATTGGTATACCCAACTTAATAAGTATGGTCAAGATTACTACTAAATCCAGGAGTCCAATTTGTTTTTTGTAACTACAGCTAAGAAATAAAATACAAAGTAACACAAACAAGTAATGGGATGGAGCATTAACCATCAATTGTAACTTGTAAGTCATTAGGTGACTTTTTGTAGTGAGAAGCAACATAAAGGGAAATCATTCCCTGTAATATAAATGAAAAAATAGCACAAATTTAACCAAATAAAAGTACCTATAAACATATCTCACTCTCCTTGTGATATTAGAAAAGTATATCTCGGTTGACATAGTAAAGGGCACATTCACTTGGATGTGGAAGTCTAGACAAATAAAAGATCATTTAGAGAATGACCTGAAAAACAATTATTTACTTTTCATCAAGAATACTAACATAGTGATATTTGGAATGTAACTTGCAACATCCAAGCAAAGTAATTCATTAAGCCATGACTTAATTGAATCCTCAGTAGCATATCTGCTAGCTTGTGCAATTCCATCTTCTTGAAAAGCTTACCAGTATATGGAGATGGAAAAACACGAGAGTTTCAGAAGCAGATAACGATGTCGTTGCCTCGCTACAGGCCACTGCTTAGACCCCCTCGTGTGCAACCGTTTGTGAACGGACTGCCTCGTGAGGCATCGACCCCCTCGCGTGCAGCCATTCGCAAATCGACCGCTAGTAAACTAGTGGTTTGGAGAGGCTGCGACCCCCTTGAGTGTGGCCGCACCTAAAGCATCCTCTCATCGCCTGGCGAGGTTACACACGGTGCTGCGGAGAGGGAAGAAATAAGATATAGGGTTACCTTTGAACTCCTTGCTTACTGCGAAGAGGGAAGAACCTGGTGCGCTGCAAATACGAAAGGAAAGAACGGGTGGGAGAGAGGAAACCTAGCGGTGATAGAGGAAAGGAAAGGAGATGGAAGAAACCTAGCGGTGGAAAGGAGATGGAAGAAACCTAGCGGTGATAGAGGAAAGGAAGGAGAGGGGAGGAAATAATGATCGAGTGGGAAGGAAAGTTTAGGTTAATATGTTTATAAAATAATGATATTTATATAATATGTCACCATACAAAGTTTAATATGATAATTTTTATAAAAAAATAATTAATGGTAAAGAATGTCATTATAAAATATTTATAATGATATTTTTTAATAAGTGTCATATAGAAAATGTCACAATAGATTTTTTTTCTTGTAGTGAAAGGAAGGGGTGTCGATCTAGGAAGGGGAAGGACAGTGCGATATAGGTTTAGGTTTGGAGGGAAAAGTGAAGTGTTACAAATTTTGATTAAGTATTGGGGGAAAATTAAATTATTTTATTTATCATAGACATCGGGTTTTAAAAACCGATGTTAAAATCGATGTCTATTAACTAAAAAAAGGCGCTCATAGACATCGGCTAAAAAAACCGATGTCTATGAACGAAAATCTGCGCTCATAGACACCGGTTTTTGAAAAAACCGGTGTAAAATACTCAAAGACATCGGTTTTTGCTTAAAACCGTTGTTGTTCCACCGATGTCAATGAGGGTTTTTGTTGTAGTGACTCTCGATCATTTCATTTTGAAACTCCAACCATTTTTTTTGTATATAACTTAACCATTTGAGTTTCCATTGGCCAGGTTGTCTTAACTTTGGGATGCTCACTCATATCAATATGGTCTGCAACTAACTCATTGTGTCTTTGGTGTCTCAGTGCTCTATTAAAACGGGTGATAAAATCCATTAATGAGTTCTTATTTGAGACATATTTCTTGAAAAATGCATGTGAGCCTTCAGATCTTTGACTACTTGACATTCCTGCAGAAAATACATGACTAAAATATACTGGAACTCATCTGTGTCGCAATTCATACATCAAACATAACCAATCATTTTTCTCTAAGTTAGCGAATTTGATAGTCTCTTCCCATGACTTCTCAAAATCATCAGGCGTTGTAGAATTTGTAATGACATTCTTTATGTTGTGATAGTGGTTTCGAAAAGTCAAAGGGTCTAGTTTTTCTGGGAATTTGTTCAATATATGCCACAAACAATATCTATGCACTGTTTGAGGGAAAACCTGTGCAATTAGCTTTTATCATAGCAGGATCTTGATCAGTGATGATAATGTTTGATGCACCTTTAGGCATGACTTCTAAAAACTTTGTAAGCAACCAAACAAAAGACTCAGTTTTCTCATCACTAATAAATTTACAACCAAAAAGAATTGTTTGATGATGATGGTTAACTCCTACAAATGGAGCCAAAATCAAGCCATATCTGTTGGTGTTATATGTAGTATCAAATACAACTACATCACCAAATACACTGTATGCCCTTCTTGATACATGATCATCCCAAAAGCACCTATTAAATTTTTTATTTGAATTAGTCTCGTAATCAAAGAAAAAAGCTGAATTCTTTTCTTGCTGAGATGTAAAAAACTCAACCAGTGTTTTAGCATCAATACCCTTTTGCTCATCCCTAAGATTTCTCTCAAAGTTTCTAATATCTTTTTCTGTGCAACGTAACCTACCCACTCAGGGCCTCCATACTCTATCTCTAATAAACGCATTTGTTGACAAGTTGGTACATTGGCTTCTGAAAACTGTTTTGTCAATGTTTTCTTGGCTACAGAAATACTACGACGATGTGAGCGTAGCAAATGTACCTTTGATGGAGTTGAGAGCGGATAATTATGAGTTTCTATGAAGTTACAGACAACCCAATTAGACCCCGTCTGTTTCTTGACAAATGCAATATTTGACTTACAACCCGTTCTAACTGCGCCACGTGCTCTTTCCCTTATTACTTGATTAGGGTTTGGATGTTTATTGTTCCGCATTAGATCTGTATGCCCTTCTTTAAGACATACAATTTGTTTCCATGTGACTTCATTTGTCATCTTGTTTTTCCTGCTCGTGCTATTCTTTGAACTAAATCCGGCTTCTCGAGCATATTGGTTATAGAACGAATATGCATCCTCTAGTGATGGGAATTCTATTCCAATTTTTGGCTTTCGAGTATCTGTAACTTGGGGAATGAATTCTTGATCATCAACTCTATTTTCTTCTATTTCTGTGCGTCCTCGCATTATATTTGACAATAGATAAATAAATAAATAAATAAATAAATACTACATCTTATTTCAGAATAAACAACAAACTTAAGTATAATAAAGAAGTAAACTCATAATTTTCTAAAGCAAAATAACATAAGGAAAGTAATTTATTTTCCTACCAGTATAAAGCAGAAAGGTGACAAACAATTGCCACCTTTAGGTATGAAGCAAACTATCTTCCAGAGATAGTTGTTCCTATAGTTAATAGCCTGGCTGGTAATTGTTCCTATAGTTAACATAACAATTGCCATCCACTTAAGAAAGGTGACAAACTAATAATGCTACTTTTTAAAAACGCCACAGAATTATAGCTAGGAAAAGTTGAATCAATTATGTAGATTAGTATAGTAAAATCCGTATACATGCTTATCATCTCGAGTAATATCATTCACAAGTATAATACAAATCAACAATATTGGAAATTAAATACAAAATAATTTATAGCAAAATCAATCTTTATATTGATCAACTCTTTTAATCACATGCATCAGAAATATTTAAGGATCCCTCGATACCCAAATAAATGAACAATGCCATCTATGGGAACAGTTGAATAAAAAAAATAATAAAAATTTTATCCTCATTTTTTTTTCACAAATTGATCACGGCACCTTGCAAGCTTCGGAGGAGAGGGAGTGCGCCGCCGACGAGAGAGGGAAGAGAAGGCAGGAAAAATCCCTAGATCGCAAGACATCGCAGGAGAGGGAGGAATGCCCTGCCGGCGAGAGAGTGAAGATCCGCCAACAAAAAATCCTAGATCGCGGCGAGAGAGGTTTGCTTCGGCGGAGAGCTCGTCGGGCGTCGGCGATAGAGGGAGGTGGCAAGCTTCGGCGGAGAGAGACCTTGGTAGATCTTGGCGAGACAGGTATGCTTCGGCGGAGAGGGTGTCGCGCGTCGCCGATAGAGGGAAAGGGGGAAGAGAAGGCAGAAATGTGATTTTTGTTAACTTAGCTGACGTGTTTTTTTTTTCTTTTTTTTTTCGTTTTTTTCCGCCGCACCAAACTTGCCGCACAAACACCGCAGGAGATCCATTATATATATATATATATATATATATAGTAGCTAACACTATGTGCACGATATCGAGAGACTTGTGTTCGTGAGATGGATGATGATTGTACTCGTTTAGATACCGCTAGAAACACGAGTGTACTGATCATGCCGAGATCAGCCGAACTCTCTAGATACGTAAATAAAAATTTTAAACATCAAGAGGTATCTTTCTACCTCAAGAATATAATTAGAATTTGCTTGAAGCTCTCATAAATGTTGTTTCTGTTATATTTTATTATTTAATTATTACACGGAATCCAGTAAAATCAGATTGGATGGAACACCTAGCTAGGGACTCCATGAGAACCCACAGAGCTTTCTTTGAGACACAAAACAGACCTTAATTGGTTGTAAGTTAATGCAATGAATAAGGGTGGTTAACTTTCGTATGTCAACAAGGAAATTAACTAGCCTTAAACAATTTGAAAGCTTGGCTAATGGTAATTGAAATATAGCAAGAATTTCATTTTCAGAATATTTCACTTTTACATTCTAGTAACAAACTGGTTTGAACTTCGTACTTACAAATTACAAAGACATCCTCCGAATACAAAGTGAAATCTGCGGGCATCGCAGTCACATCGGAGCACGAGGGCGGCCGCCGCCGCCGAAAGTTGGAGTCGCTGCTCATCATGCTCATCCAATTCCTTCTCCCGCCGTCGCTTCGCTGTCGCTGTCGCTGTCGCTGTCGGGTGGCTGGTATATGCCGTTGAAAATCATGCCAAGGCAAAAAGCAGATCGCAAGGGGACAATAAGCGGGGTGGAAATCTGCGACGGAGGCCGTAGCGATTTCAGACCCAGCTCTTGATTACAGGAGATGCAGCACGTGTGACGTGTCGACGAGTAAGAATCAGCTTGAAAAATTGCGCCTCGCAGGAAATTGCCAACTCCCAACAACTAGAAATGAAGAGATTGAGGATGGTGGGTGAGCGAGAGATGCAGTCCAATCTGACCTCACTCTGAACGGTCAAATTTAAAAATCTATATTTATTATCAGATATATGTTATTTTTCAGATTTAAATTCCCTTGTTTAAGTCCTCAGCCAACTTTATGAAGATTTTAAGAATTTATTACAGGAACTAGAAAGCCCAAAATGCAAATTTCAGTTAACATATGTAAGATAAAAATTACAGTAATTTATCAAAAAAATGTATTTAGATTTTTAAATTTATCAAAAAATTATATTACTTTAGTACTTATCCATCTTTTTATAGTGGTCTTCCTATTCTACCCTCCTAACAAATTTAATTGATTTTCTTTTTTCTTTCTTTGACATTTCTTTCTCTTCTCTTTCCTACTATGCATACAACGTATCTTTTCTTTCTTGTCCACTATTTTATCTTCTTTTTTTTTAAATTTTTTTTTTTCTCAAACCTGTTATAGGAGATCAGACCCACATTGAGTCTGATATGAGGAGATATCAGACCTAACAACAAGAAAAAAAAAAAGAAAGGGAGATTTAGATTTTTCAAAACCTCTGGTCCATCACTAATAATACCGAAAATAACAATAGAGAGCATATTTAGGCTCCTTGTAATTTTAGAAATTTACAGGACCCGAAATGATTACAATCTGAGATCTCTAAGTCGATCAGTGGATTTTGATCAAAACTCATTGATCGACCTAGAGACCTCAAATTACAGTCATTTCAGGTCTTATGGATCTCTAAAATTACAAGGAGTCCAAATATACTCTCCATTGTTATTTTTGGCATATCTAATAGCACATTAGATGTTTTGAAAAAACTAAATCTCTCTTTTTTTTTTCCTTTTTTTTTCTATTGTTGGGCCTGATATAAAGAGATATTAGGCCTACGTTGGGCCTGATATGAAGAGATATCAGGCCCACGTTGGGCCTGATATGGGGAGATATCATGGCCAACAATAGAAAAAAAAAAAGGAAAAATACAGAAAGAGAGATTTAGGTTTTTCAAAACCTTTGGTCGACCACTAGGAATGTCGAAAATAATAATGGAGAGCATATTTGAACTTCTTACAACATCAGAAATCCACAGGAACTGAAATGGGTGCAATCGGAGCTCTCTAGGTCCATTAATGAGTTTTAACCGAAACTCACTGATTGACCTAGAGACCTCAGATTGCAGTCATTTTAGGTCCCTGTGGATTTCTAAAATTACAAGGAGTCCAAATATGCTCTCCATTATTATTTTTGACATTCCTAGTGGTGGACCAGAGGTTTTGAAAAACCTAAATCTCTCTTTCTTTCTTTTTTCTTCTTTTTTTTTGTTATTAGGCTTGATATGAAGAGATATCAGATCCAATGTAGGCTTGATATATCTTCATATCAGGCCCAAAGTGGGCCTGATATCTCCCCATATCAGGCCGAACAATAGAAAAAAATAAAAAAAAAGAGAGATTTAAGTTTTTCAAAACATCTGGTCCACCACTAGGAATGCCAAGAATAACAATGGAGAGTATATTTAGACTTCTTGTAATTTTAGAAATTCATAGGACCTGAAATGGCTGCAATCTGAGGTCTCTAGGTCGATTAGTGGGTTTTGGTCAAAACCCACTGATGGACCTAGAGAGTTCTGATTGCACTCATTTCAGTTTCTATGGATTTCTGATGTTACAAGGAGTTCAAATATGCTATTTGTTATTTATTTCAACATCTAAAAGATGTTAAAAATATAATAAGAAAGAATCAGCAAAATAATCCCCAAACATTTTAGATTTTTCAAAACCTTTGGTCTACCACTAGGAATGTCAAAAATAATAATAGAGAACATATTTGAACTTCTTGCAACATCAAAAATCCACATGAACTGAAATAGGTACCATCGGAGCTCTCTAGGTGCATCAGTAGATTTTGACCGAAATCCACTGATTGACCTAGAGACCTCAGATTGCAGCCATTTTAGGTCATATGGATTTCTAAAATTACAAGGAGTCTAAATATACTCTCCATTGTTATTCTTGGCATTCCTAGTGGTGGACCAGATGTTTTGAAAAACTTAAATCTCTCTCTCTCTTTTTTTTCTTTTTTTCCCTTTTTTTTTTGTTATTGGGCCTGATATGAAGAGATATCAGGCCCAATGTGGGTCTGATATCTTCCCATATCAAGCATAACAACAATAAAAAGAAAAAAAAAAGAAAGAAAAGAAAGAAAGGGAGATTTAAGTTTTTCAAAACCTCTGGTCCATCACTAGGAATGCCAAAAATAACAATGGAGAGCATATTTAGACTCCTTGCAATTTTAGAAATCAACAGGACCTGAAATTGCTACAATCTGAGGTCTCTAGGTCGATTAGTGGATTTCTATCAAAACTCACTAATGGACCTAGAGAGCTCCGATTATACCCATTTTAGTTTCTATGGATTTCTGATATTGCAAGGAGTTCAAATATGCTATCTATTATTTATTTTAACTTCTAAAAGATGTTAAAATATAATAAAAAAAGAATCAACAAAATAATCCCCATACGTTGGGTCTGGGCTTGATATGATTCCATATCAGGCCTAACGTGAGCCTGATATGATTCATATCAGACCCACGCAAGATGATTTTTTTCAATTCATCATTATTATAATTTTACACCTCCATAGAAGCTGAAATAAATAATGGATCAGTCTCTGTTGATTTATGGGGTTGCAAAGAATTCAAATATATCATCTATTGATTATTTCGACTTCTCCAAATGTATTCTAATTAGGTTAAAGTAAGTTTACTGAATTACAGGTAATTGGTTTTTTGAATTAATATATGAAGATAATTTCTCATCTTCATACTGACATTCTTGAGGAAACAAATTATTAAACATTAAAGCTATAATCATATTAAACATATGATATTATATGACATGATTATACTTAACATGTATGAAAAGGTTAAACATGATCTTTAGAATCATCCATTCTTCTATAGCAGAAAAGTCTGCTGTTCCTTGGGAATCATGTCTTCTCCAAATCATGGTATTTTGAATATTACTAATATTTTATTATCTATTTCATGTAATTTCACCATTTTCTCTATCTTTTTTTCAAAGTTGGACATAATTTAATCCATGTTTATCCATTCAGTCAATATTCTATGATTTCTTAAACTAGCATTGTTCTTGCAACTGAAAAGATATTTTACATGCACTCTTTGATTAATAACTATATTGGTTATAGGAGCAGAGTGAAGAGCTTGCGCATACTTTTGTGGACCAGATTGACTCTGAGAATAGCTGCCTAGGCTATATGGTTTCAGGGTCTAAAGCTAATAGTGCTTCAATTCATCAAAGTGCTGCTATAAATAGTAGTAGAGTTGTCCATGGCCAAGAGTTTGATGTTTCAATAACAATGCTGAATATTATATGTAGTTCAACACATTTTGTCAAAATTTTTCTTTCCATAATTAGCGCATGAGTTAATAAATTGCTCTCTTCTTAGTATTTTTGTTAATTTGGTTCTTCATAGGCAATCATTCTCTACCATATCCATGAGTATGCACAGTCATTATCTGTTCTCAAAAAGTTGTTCCAGAATATCGAGCCAATTGAAGAGGTATGCCTTAATTTAATCAACTTATGAGTTATTGATAAGATGATTCTTTTTATTCTGCCTTGCTATTTTTCCCTATGCAGCAAATAGCTCTCCGTGTATGCCTTCTTCTACTGGATGTTGCATTAGCTTGTGAAGATATTTTACTTTTTTATTTTCCTCAATGATATCTTTTTTTTTAAATTCACAAAATGAAAGTGCTGCAATATCTGTTTTTATGTGTTGTTACAGTTTATAAATCTCAAGTACTCCAGAGTTGAAATTGATGAAGTGCGGTTCGAGTGGGCTGAATGCATGCTAGATTACATTTGAGTAGGAAAGGTATTTGATTTTTGAAAACTTTGGATGATATGCATGCATTTGCATGGAATGTAAATTGCGGATGCTACCTTGATGTGTCCAATATCTATTACCTTTTGATGTTATAAAAAGAATATTTGTGTATTTTATGGATACTGACTTGATGTGTACAATATCTATTACCTTTTGATGTTGTAAGAAGAATATTTGTGTAATTTGTGGATACGGACTTGATGTGTATAATATCTATTATCTTTTTATGTTGTAAGAATAATATTTATGTGTTGGTTACATGGATATTGACTTGGTGTGTTTACATACACCGATGTATAATAATATTAACTAAATTTTGTTCTATTAAAATGTTGTATAATATCGAGTTTTCACTGTTTTGGAAATCGAATCGGTGTCGTTAAATAATATTGATATTACATCGATTTTCCACCACTGCCAAAACCAATGTCATTAATTGATATTACATCAGTTTTATATCGTTGATGGAATTGGTGTTGTTAATATTACATCGGTCGTAAACTGCTGCCCAAACTGATATTATTAACATATATTACATCGGTTTTACACCGTTGCTGAACTGGTGTCATTAAGTGATACTACACCTGCTCATAACCGATTCAAAAATTGGTGTCGTTAAGTGATACTACATCGGTTATAACCCGATGTCTAAAATGGCTGACCTTTTACATCGCCTTCATAGACATCGGTCGATTTTGTAATAGACAGTGGTGGAAAACCGATGTCTATGAGGGTTTTTCTTGTAGTGTAATGTTATCAAAAAATCAACTAAACTCTAAATGTTGTGGGTCTGATATGATTTATATATCAGGCCTATGTTATGCATGCATTCATGGAAAAAAAAAGAGGAAAGAAAAAAGCGGAGAGGAAAAATTAGATTGGTTGCATGCATAGGAGAAAGTAAATAGAAGAGAGAGTGAGAAACTATAGTGAAAAAAAAAAGTCAGATTTGTCAGAAGGATAAAATAGAAAATACACTTAAAAAGGTGCGTTCTTTGATAAATACCAAAGTAGCATGCGCCTTTTGGTAAATTTAGATCTCTACATACGCCCTTTGGTAAATTACTGTAAAAATTAAGAATATGATCGTCTCATCTTCCCAGTCATTCAAGGTCGCATCTTTCAAAAACATTTCCACCAATGGAAGGCCCCAATCTTGCAAAGGGGTTCCATTACAATATTGTAGAAGTTGTAGGATCATTGTGCTAGGGGGGGATGAATAACACTCATTTTATAACTAAACTCGAAGATAGGCAGCGGAATAAAGACACAACAAAACAATCGCAAATACCAAGAGTTACTTGGTTCAGAGCCTGTGGCGACTCCTACTCCAAGGCATGCATGTGAGAGTGCTTTCGATAGACAATCACTAATCAATCGAAAGAAATACAAGTACAATGATTGATTACAAGACTTAAGGAATACCAACGATTCGAAAGTAAAGATCTTTAGCACGGTGGTCATCGAGACAACTTTTGAGCGTCGAGGAAGCGTTTTCACTGCAACGCAAAGAAAGGAAAGTTGCTTGGAATGTTGTTGTCCACCTTCTGGTTGAGATTGCCTTATATAGCCTGTTGAAGGCGCCTTCAACACCATTGGAAGGCGCCTCAAGCTATATATTCTATCCCTAAATCTGCGTTTCCAATAAACTCTGCTTTCTGCGAACTTCATATGTCCGAAGGCGCCTTCAAGCTCAATGGAAGGCGCCTTGAACACTGTTCACCAGAGGCGCCTTTAAGCTTCATGAAAGGCGCCTTCAGACACTGTTCATCCGAGGTTCTTTTGTGCTTTCGACTTCCTATAAGACATATTAATCCAAATACGAATTATACCCTGCAAAATAAATTTTAGTACAATAAAATATGAATTAATGAATTATTTTGACAGTTTTTGGATTGTCCAGTTCTGACTTTGAGTTTCGCTGAAACTCTTGGTCGAACCGACACCTACTATTCTCTCTTCAGGGAACGCGTCCTCACATACTCCTCTCAGAAGAGTTTACCTGTTGTCAGACTGGTCCTCTAGGCCGACTGGACTTTTGTTCAGCGTCCGAGTCTTCAGGACTTTTCTGCTAAATGTTTGATCCCCGACCCATCCAGTTTTCCACCTGGTTCACTATCACCAAGATTTTCACCTAGAGTCCTCGACTCTAGGGTTTCGCCTAAAGTTCTCTACCCACCAAGACTTTCCATCGAGGGTCACCACCCCATAGGGTTTTTCTACCTGTCTAACTGCAGCTAGGACTTTTACCTAAGAACACTTAGGACTTTCCTGTAAGCTCATTCAGACTTGTTAGACAACAAGTAACCTTAACTTTGAACCCTTTGCCATTATTAAAACATAGGTTTGATCGTCTGATGCTTCCTGCACCAATAATCTCCCCCTTTTTTATTATGGTAACACAATTCAAAGTTAAGTCAGATATATAACAATAAGTATGAAAGAAAATGCAATAATAAAGACATGCAGAATATAGAACAAGTTAAGGACACTTTAATTTGATTTGTTAGATCCCCCTTAAGTTTCTCCTTAATTTACTCTTAGCTCTCCCTTAATTTTCTCTTTTTCTTAACTTTAACTTTTCTCCCCCTTTGACATATATCAAAAACACTTTCGAGAGAGTTGGAAATACTTTTAAATAGACTAAGATTTTGAAAGATTTTGAAAAACACTGAGTTTTGAAGAATAAAACACTTAGTCTATATTAAGCTTTATAACACCTTAAAATTTTTTTTGATAAAAGCTTAGTTAAGTACTTAGCGTTAAAAAGATGGAGAAGCTTAGTTTGAACTTTTCAAAGAAGAAAGAAACAATTTTGAAAACTTTAACTTTTGAAAATTAAAAAAACTTTAACTTTTCAAAGAAAAGAGAAATAATTTTGAAATTTAAAAACTTTAACTTGTCAAAGAAAAGAGTTTAAAAAAACTTTAACACCCTTTTTTTAATTTTAAATTTTCACTCCCTCTGGATTAATGCTAAAAAAGGTTTAGTGTCCTAGAGCCCAAGCATGAGAAAGAAAAAAAAAATTCAACATAAACATCTTCCTTTCTTAAAAATATCTAACCTTTAGCTACTAGTTATTTTACCATGAGGTAGTAGCTTTTACTTGGTTAGTCAAATTAAGTAGGTGTTCCAGTTAGTTTGACTATGCATGGATAACTTAATTTAATTAATTTGGTTTTGATATTTATTGCCCAGACTTATGTCGATGCACAGACATAAGCATTCTGAAGTCCATGTAGTACCCTATGCATCTCACACCATTCTAAGTATTTTTCATACATAAGCAAGGTAATCATATGTGCTTATGAGATGCTCTGGCTGAAACTTAGGGGAATATATTTTCTAGGGGGAAAGTCCTAAACTATTTCCAAACTTTGAAAATACTAGTAAAACTGGGAGTTTTAAAAATAATTTTCCTAGAATTTTAAAACATGGTTTTAAAAAAACTTAATAAAAGGAGTGATTTTGAGAAACTTTAAAATCTATTCTACTGTGCACATAGCTAATTGTCTTCTAAGTGTGCTGAATTCAAGTTGAGGTAAGAGTTTTATGAAAATATCTGTTAGGTTTGATTTGGACTCAACATAGTCAAGTACAATATCACTCATAGCTATATGATCCCTTACAAAGTGATGTTTAACTTCTATATGTTTAGTCCTTGAGTGGTGTATTTGATTTTTGGTTAAGTTTATTGAACTTATGTTATCAATTAAGATTTTTATATTTTTATATTCTAGTTGATAATCTTTTAAAGTATGCATCATCCATAATAGTTGAGATGCACATTCACCCATGACTATGCATTCTGCTTTAGTAGTGGATAAGGCAACACAGTGTTGCTTTCTGTTGGACCAACTTACTAGGCACTAACCTAGAAGTTGACATCTACCACTTGTACTTTTTCTATCTAGTTTGCACCCAGCATAATCTGAGTCAGAATACCCAACTAGGTCAAACATGTTAATCCTAGGGTACCAAAGTCCTACATTTAGAGTTTCCTTAATGTATCTGAGTATTCATTTTATATTGGTTAAGTGTGATTTTTTGCACATGATTGTTACCTAGTACATATACCTACTGCAAATAAAATATTAGGTTAACTTGCAATTAGGTATAATAAACTGCCTATTGCACTCCTATAATATTTTAAATATTCAGGTTTTCTTTCTAAATTAGAGTCAATTTTAATATTAGTTACCATTGGGGTATTTATATTTTTAGAGTTTTCCATTCCAAACTTTTTAATTAATTCCTTATCATATTTGGTTTGAAAAATATGAATTCCTTCTTTTGTTTGTTTTATCCGTAAACCTAAGAAAAAAAAATTAAGTTCTCCTATTAGGCTCATTTCAAATTTATTTCATTACTTTAGTAAATTCTTTTAGGAATTTAGTATTTGTTGAGCCAAAGATGATGTCATCTATATAAATTTGAGCTATAAAAATATCTTTGTCTAAGGTTTTAACAGATAGGATTTGGTGTATTTGGCCTTGGTTAAATCCCTAAGATATTAGGTATGTTAAAAGTCGTTCATACCATACCCTAGGTATTTTTTTTAGTCCATATAAAGCTTTCTTTAGCCTAAGGACATGGTTTAGGTGGTCTAAATCTTCAAATTCTGAGGGTTGATTTACATAAACATCTTCTTTAATGAACTCATTTAGGAATGCAGATTTTACATCCATTTGGTATAACTTGAATCCCTTATGTGCTACATAGGCTTGCAGCATCCTTATGGATTCAAGTCTGGCTACGGGTGAATAGGTTTCGTCATAATCTAATCCTTCTACTTGGCTGAACTCCTTTGCTACTAGTCTAGTCTTATTTCTTACTATTTTACTTTTATCGTCTAGTTTATTTCTGAATACTCACTTAGTGTCAATTATAGATTTATTTGTGGGTTTAGGTATAAGTTCCTAGACTTGGTTTCTTTCAAATTGAGCTAGTTCTTCTTACATTGCGATTATCCAATCTGGGTCAGGTAAGGCTTCTTCTATTGTTTTGGGTTCAATTTTAGAAATAAGGGCTATTTGGATTAGGTTTCTATATGATAATCCAGTTCGTACTCCTAGGGTTGGGTCACCTAAAATTTGGTCAGATGGGTGGTTGGATCTTACCCTAGATTGTCTTATGATAGGGTCAAGACTTGGTTCTTCTGATTGACTAGTTTTATGTCTAAGTTGATTATCTTCTTCATCATCTATTTTTCTAGTAATTTGAATATTATTTTCACTGATTTCATTAGGTGAGTTATTTTCTTTATCAAAAATTATATTAGCTGTCTCTTCAATTTTTTGAGTATTTTTGTTAAAGAGTCTATATGCCCTACTAGTCGTGGAGTACCCTAAAACTATGTCAGTTGTAGATTTTGATGTAAATTTACCTAAATAGTCTTTAGTGTTTAATATGTGTACTTTACATCCAAAAACTTTTAGGTAATTTAGATGGAGTATTTTATTGTAATACATTTCATAAGGGGTTTTTTTATAAAATTTATTTATTAATATTCTATTTTTAATATAACTTGCTGTATTTATTGCTTCAATCCAAAATTGGTTACTAAGATTATATTTGTTTAACATAGTTCTCACAGCTTCTTGTAATGTCTTATTCTTTCGTTCTACTATACCATTTTGTTGGAGAGTTCTTGGGCATGAAAATTCATGATTATATCCATTAATTTTATAAAATTCAGTAAATTTATGGTTTTTAAATTCTCCTCCATGATCACTTCTAATTCTTTTAATTTTAGTATTTTTTTCATTTTCTATTAATTTACAAAAATTCTTAAAGATTTCAAAAGTTTCATCTTTGTGTTTTAGAAATTTTACCCAAATAAATCTTGAGTAATCATCAATTATAACTAAGCAGTATTGATTTTTGCTTAGTGACTTGACTCCGTGTGAATCAAATAGGTCTAAATATAGGAGCTCAAATATTGAGTTAGTTCAATTTAAGTTTGTTAATTTGTGTGTTGACTTAGTTTATTTACCTTGTTAGAAAGCATTACATATTGTATTTTCTAAAACATTTAATTTGGGTAAACCTCTAACTAGACCATTCTAACTCATTTTTGAAATGAGTCTGATATGAGTGTGATCCAATCTTCTGTACCACAGCTTGATTTCCTCTTATTGTGTCAGTAGACACTTTAGTGAGGAGGTTGGTAAGTCAATTGTATAAACATTATTTTTCCTAATTCCTTTAAATGTAATTTCTGGGTATTCAACATTTCTAATTACATACTCAGAATTGGAAAAGGTAACTAAATAACCAGAGTCACATAATTGACTTATGCTAAGTAAGTTAAAGTTAAATTTATCAACTAATAGGACTTTTCGAATAATAAAATCGGAACCTAGTTCGATATTACCTGTTCTGATTATCTTAAATTTTTCGTCGTTACCGAATGCAACTGATCCTAAGTTCTTGAGTTTTAGTTTAGTGAACTTCAATTTATCTCCAGTCATGTGTCTAGAGCATCCACTATCCAACATCCATTGGTCCAAATCATTATGTTCCTACACATAAAGTATTTAATTTGGATCCAATTTTGACGGATTAAAGGATAGTTTGATTGAATTTAGCTCCTTAATTTTCTATCTCACCCGGTCTAGATTGTCAATCATGTTATACCTTTGGGTGATTGTGAGATGGCTAATTTTTTTATCTTAAGTTGATTTGTTTTGAGTTTGGTTTAAATTAAATTTAAGTAAGTTTAAGTTTAACTTAATTTTAGTTAAGTTTAAATTAGTTTAGATGTAAATTTAATTTTAATTCTAATTTAGTTTAATTTTAAGTTAGTTTAATTTTAATTTAATGTAAAATTTTAATTAAGTAAGATTAATTAAGTTTAAATTAAGTTTGATTAAGTTGTCAACTAATTTAAACCTAGATCCATCTTACCTTTTTTCTAGATTATGGGAACTTTATGTGTTTTGTGAGATGGTTAATTTTATTTTTACTTTAGATTAAAATCTAAGGATTTATTCACATTTGAGTTAGATTAACTTTAACAATTAATTAATTAAATATTCATTTCAATAATTGGCTTCAAGACTGTGACGAGGCATTAGGCCTTCTTGGGTATAGGATCATCTACCACTTTTAGACAAAGTCATTTAAAGAAATTAAATATTTAATTTCCTTTCTGAAAATTCTAGGTCTAACTAGTCAAGTGTAAATCAAGCTTAGGTCCTTATCTACCCTAGTCTAAGCACGTATAATAAAAGACAGTAAACATACATCAAACAAACTTATCTAACGATTATGGTCTTTTCTGTTGGCTCCTCCTGAATCATAGACTCGATAGGGTCTATCAAAGTAATAGATTTAATCCTTGGGGATCCAATATTGTCCAAGTCCAACTTGATTAATCAAGTTAGACTTGGAGACGCATGCTTGGACTATTTTTCTATTTGTTCTATTTACAAGTGATAAATATGATTTAAATTTTTTGCTTAGCCTTAAATCTAAGTTCAGATCGATTGTATACGGCTCTTTGTTTTCCAAGAATCAGATCAAGATTCTTGGAACCCAAGGTGAACCGTTCCAACGTATTCTTCAATTCCTTGACTTGACTTTTCAGGCTAGAATTTTCTTTCTTAAGTTTTTGGACTTGAGTTAAAGTTCCAGTCTGACCTGATTTAGTCAAGGAGCTTGGGATAATCACTTCCTTGAGGGCTTTGACCTCCTCTTGAAGTGACTTGGCCCAGAGGGTGGACTTGGCTAATTTTCTTAACAAATAAGAAATCAAGTTATGTGATCTAATTAAAGAAATACTTACATTGGTTTGGGAGCCTTCTGAATCGGATTCTATCTCGGACTTGGATTCGACGACTTGCTCTCGGGTCGGAAGTGAGAGGAAACTTGTTTGTTTGAGATCTTCATCGGAGTCTTTCGATGATGATTCATCCCATGTTGCTTGTAGTGCCTTCTTTCTTTATTGCTTCTTCACTTTCTTCTGATTTGGACAATTTTCCTTAATGTGTTCCTTTTTGTTGCAGGCATAGCAGGTGACTTCAACCTTTATTTTAGAGCTTGGGCTCGGTTGCATCGTCTTTGACTAGATCATCTTTTTGATCTCCCGTTTTGTGAAACCCTTCTTTTTCTTGCATAGCTTTCACACAAGATTGATGAGCTCGGCGGTGATCTCCTCGTCGTCTTCTGAGTCCGATTCATCTTCGGGCTTAGGTTTAGTTCGGCGCTTGACTTTTGGTTCCTTTGTCTTTTTTGTACCTATGACAAAAATAATACTTTTCTCGACCCAGGGTGTATTAGTCTATTCATGTAATTAGAATTCTGAAAATAATTCATCAAGCCTAATTGAGGAAAGGTTCTTGGAGACTTCGTAAGCATCTACCATGGATCCCCACAAAGTGTTCCTTAGAAATGTATTTAGTGCATACCTGATGATGTCGTGATTCTCCACCTTTTGACCGATTTGCATGGAGACCGTTGAGAAGGTCTTGGATCCGAGCGTGAAGTTGATTGCCGATTCTCCATCCTGCATTTTTATGCTATATAGTTTATTTAAAATTAAATCCCTTTTGCTTACCTTAGTGTCAGAGGTCCCTTTGTGCAGCTCAATTAGCTTTTCCCACATATCTTTGGTGCTTGAGAATCGGTCGACTCGGTTCAATTCTTCTTTGGTTAACCCGCATTAAAGAGTGCATGTTGCTTTGGCATCGGTTTTGATCTTCATCAAGCTTGTGTCACAGTTCTCGCATGATATTGGTTTTCTAACATCGTCGAGTGGGAGTGCGAGGCCGGTTTGAATGATCATCCACATCTCAACTTGCGTCTTGAGGTGGTACTCCATTCACCCCTTCTAGTAATTGAAATCCTTGCCGGAGAAAAGAGGCGGGCGTGCTGTGCTATAGCCTTCTTGGTGGGCCATTACTAACAAGAAATCTGGCACACAAAAAATGCAAAAAACCAATGTTCTCAGACTTGGTTTTAGATTAGTAGTATGGGAGAAAAATAAAAATAGTATTTCACTAATTTTGAAAATAATAATAAAATATTAGAAAAAATATTATTATTAATTTTGTTAAATGCAATATTTTGTCAACACTGGCCACTGGTGAAAAAATGAAAACGAATTTTTCAAAAATAATTTTGGAGAGAAAACGAAAGGCGTAAAAATATTTTAAAAACACAAACGATATATAATTATTTTTTTAAAAGGAACCCCCTCTGCTCGATTGGTGGTTTCACTAATTCAGAGTGGCCTGACTCTGATACCAATTGTAGGATCGTTGAGCTAGAGGGGGTGAATAACGCTCGTTTTAAAACTAAACTCGGAGATAGGCAGCGAAATAAAGACACAACAAAAATAATCGCAAACACCAAGAGTTACTTTGTTCGGAGTATGTGGTGACTCCTACTCCAAGACCCGCACGTGAGAGTGCTTTCGATGAGCAATCACTAATCAATCGAAAGAAGTACAAGTACAATGATTAATTACAAGACTTAAAGAATACCAACGACTCGGAAGCAAATATCTTCAGCACGATGGCCATCGGGACAGCTTTTGAGCGTCGAGGAAGCGTTTTCACAGCAGCACAAAGAAGGGAAAGTTGCTTGGAATGTTGTCACCTTCTGGTCGAGATCACCTTATATTGCCTGTTGAAGGCACCTTCAACACCATTGGAAGGCACCTCCAGCTATATATTCTATCCCTAAATCTGCATGCGGTGCCGATAAACTCCACTTTCTGCGAACTTCATCTGTCCGAAAGCGCCTTCAAGCTCCATGGAAGGCGCCTTGAACACTGTTCACTGGAGGCGCCTTCAAGCTTTATAGAAGGCGCCTTCACACACTATTCATCCGATACTCTTTTGTGCTTTCCACTTACTGCAAGGCATATTAGTCCAAATACAAAATATACCCTGCAAAATAAATTTTAGCACAATAAAATATGAAATAATAAATTATTTTGACATTCTCCGGACTGTCTGTTTCTGACTTTGAGTTTCGCTGAAACTCCAGGTCGAACCGACGCTTACTGTTCCTTTTTCGGGGAACGCATCCTCACCTACTCCTCTCAGGAGAGTTTAGCTGTTCCTAGACCAGTCCTCTAGACCGACTGGACTTTTGCTCAGTGTCCAAGTCTTCAAGACTTTTCTGCTGGACGTCCGATCCCCGACTCGTCTAGTCTTTCACCTGGTTTGCGATCACCAGGATTTTCACATAGAGTCCTCGACTCTAAGGTTTCGTCCAAAGTGTTCGACCTGCCAAGACTTTCCACATAGGGTTACTACCCCCTAGGGTTTTCTACCTGCCTAAATATAGCTAGGACTTTTGCCTAAGAACACTTAGGACTTTACTGCAAGCTCATTCAGATTTATTAAACAATAAGTAACTTTAACTTTGAAGTTTTTGTCATTATCAAAACATAAATTCGATCGTATGATGTTTTTCGTATCCATAGAAGTTGGGAGATGGATCGTCAATT
Source organism: Zingiber officinale (assembly GCF_018446385.1). Classification (NCBI taxonomy): domain Eukaryota; kingdom Viridiplantae; phylum Streptophyta; class Magnoliopsida; order Zingiberales; family Zingiberaceae; genus Zingiber; species Zingiber officinale. The sequence goes on from NC_056004.1 coordinate 17,953,679, forward strand.
ATTTACTGATGAACTTGACTATCCATTACATCTAAGCATGTTTCACTTAAGATTTGAATCTAAACAATAAAAATATGCCTGGATTACAAATTTACTCAAACAATCAGGAAATATTTTATCCAATCTTTGTCTACTTTGTTTGTAATTCTGAATAATATTTCTGATTCCTATTTGAATATAGTCGAAAAAATGAAGTCCATGATACTCTGTAAGTTGAGGGAATCAAATCCTGACTCTGTGAAACTTATGACAGAGCAAAACAGCAAATCATACCTGCCCTCAACAAGACCATCAGAGGGAATTGAGACATCGAATGTCTTTTTTCGCCTCAACTAGTTTTTAAATTTTTTTTTTTTTTCATTAGTTCTTATATTGTATCCTGTTTATTTTTCTTCTTTTTTTCATCGATCCCATAGCTTAATGTTCCTAGTTGAATCATCATAGGGACTATAAGTAAACATATACGAGTTTGATCTCTAAATTATGTTTACTTATAGTCACTATAGTGATTCCAACACTAACATCAAGTTGTGGGATTGATGAAAGAAAAACGAGAGAGAGAGATAAATAAATAGCATATCATAATAAAAGAACTAATAAGTAGATAAACATTTCAAGTCGTGGTATTCGTGATTTAGATTTATTTACCTGAGCTTATGTGAGAGTTGACATTCATGGCAGCTCCTAAAATGTTTAAAATTTCATCGTTAACAACCTTATGATTTTTCCCTGGTTTCTCCATTCCATAACACACTTTTTTGTCTTTAAGAAATCAAACTAGTTAGAATCGCAAGAAAACGGCACGATGATGTTCAAAGAACAATGAACGTAGTGAAGGAAGGGCAACATCTTGTGGAATACGAGCTTCAGATTCTCTTCCTTTGTTCAACCTTCGGAATAAATATGGTGTATTTTTTTTTCTTCTTTTAGTCTTTGATGAATATAGTTTTAATTATTTTTCTATTTTTTCTATAAAAAATTTGAGTGATAGCAGCAACACGAATAATGAATGAAACTGCAGCGAAAAGTGTACTATTGCACACGCTGTTCATCACTGCAGGCATTGGCCGATCGGTGTGAGTGTACGATTTGATTCAGAGTCCTCGCATGATATCCTTTTAATATAGCCTTCACTATTTATATTTAAATAAATTATTCTTTCATTTGTTATATTCAATCAATGTACAATCTGACCATAATCATCCCAAATCAAACAAATCAAAAGCTGCAACACAGCCACCTCATTGGTGTGATATTTGAGAACAGACCTGCTCCACTCTGACATGTAGTTAGTTGCATTCAGTAGAAGGTCAGAGGAAGAAGGAAGAAGGACGAAAGAAATGGCATGAGAACCCACAGAGCTTTCTTTGAAGCACAAAACAGACCTTAATTTGTTGTAAGTTAATGCAATGAACAAGGTTGGTAAACCTTCGTATGGCAACAAGCAAGGAATTAACTAGCCTTAAACAATTTGAATAAGCTTGGCTAATGGTAATTGAAATACAGAAATAATTTCATTTTCAAAATATTTCACTTTCCCATTCTAGTAACAAACTGGTTACAGAGTTACAGAGTTGGACTGACTTTGAACTTCGTACTAGCAAATTACAAAGGCATCCTCTCAATACAAGACTATCCGAGTATACATTGCACAACCGCACTGCATCTTCAAGTACTCGAAGAGAGTGGCACCATTATGTGGGTAATCCCACCTAGCACACTATATACATCGTATGTACTCTGTATGTTTGATGTATACGAAGCTTAAATCGTAATTTTGCCACATCCGAGACCGAGATGATCAATATACACACTGGGGTATCATGACCTTTATGTCATGAAGTTGGCTAAGGTCAATTATATGTGACTAGGGCTGTATCCTTTGTGATGGGTGTGGATGTTGATTGCCTACTTGTGATGCTGAAATAGAAGATTCATACATTGCCTAAAATAAAAATAAAAAAAAACGAAGGATTTAGTTTATACTTAGAAAAGACCTGAAGGTAAAAATGCAGAGTTACCTGTAGTTTGCGTTGATAAAATATCGACAATGCTCTCAACGTAACATAGATAGGTAGGACAATGCCAACAATCTTCAACAACAAGAGCTGAATTTTTGGGTAGAGGCATAAGTTAACATTTGCAGAGATTAAGTTTTACAGCGCACTATAAAGTTTTATCGTAGCCTTACCGCGAGAAGTAGGATCGAGCATTGTTCAGTTTCATCAGTAATAAAAGTGAGAGAATGCCAAAGAACCAAAATAATCATGAACTGCAAAAGAACCACTGAAGGTTTCATGACTATCATATGGAAAATTAGACTTAGAAGTTTCATAGGACGAAAATAGTATGCAACTCACTGTTGTAGCAGCTATGCGGCAATATATAATACTTCTATCACTCAAACCTGCATAATCGTAGGTCGGTCTCAGGAAAACATGTTCAGTTTGTGCCATTGCTAAAGATTGTTGATTGTGAATATTCTGCCTTGAGACCTCCCAATTTCCCCTAAACACACAGTGGACAATCATTGTTACATTACAAGAAATTAAAGTGAAGAAAGTTTGATCAAATTAATGAAAAATTGGTAAAGCTAGTACCTGAAATGCATAGGAGTAGTCCCATATAGAAATAACTTAGGAGGGGCAGTATATCCTGGCTCGAATTGCTGGAGTGACAACATAAAGAAATGAGTAAGAGTTCAGTTAATACTTATAAATTCTAAACTGCAAACAAGAATATGGATGCCTAAATCAGACATATCGGGAGGATAATCACAAAGCACCTGTAGGCATATCTCACAAGTCGTGTCACCCTTCTCGTTACACCATTTCTGCACACATTTGCGGTGAGCAAACTGCAAGGTGTCCAAGAACTAATGAGAAGAAAATTTTTTTCTGAATGCTGCATGCAGTTTAAGAGGGATTTCAAATAGGAACGATAATCTGACAGATATAGCATGTATATCTGACACTCTGCAAACATATGCAAAGAAGCATTATAGGAATGAATAAGGGGTGTCAAAATTATTCATCAACAATGGCAATTCACCTCGAACTTACTTTAACACGAGAAGACCTCCTCAAAGTGTCAGTGAACAAAACAATTAACTGAAAATTTCTATAGTATGCATCAACTATGAAGCTAACTCTTTCAAAAGTTCATGTTCTAAGCCTTCTTTGCTTTGCCGTGAGTTCTGTTTTCTGTTGTTGAATATCATTGTTTTGCAGAATTTTGTAGTAAAAAGGACTGTCTTTTATGCTGCAGGGCAGTAGAAGTACAAGGATGCATCATATGCTTCATGTCGTTTGATCCTCGAAGAAGAGTGTTAAACTAACTATTGGATTGTAAATGATCACATTAAGAAACCCAAAGAAAACGAATTTAACCGACAACTTGTGCTCGAGTAGTTCACCTTTAAGCTCCCGCAGCAGGAACAGGGAATCTCCATATGGATATCCTCATCCTCATCCTGACAGATTCGACATTCGACCATCTTACCAGTGAACACCCCGTCTCCAATGATTTTCTTCGTCGGATAATAGTCAGCTTCTAGTGTTGGCAATGGCATGCTTGATCCATGATTTATGCTTTCAATGGCAGCTTCCAGTGTTGACTCGGTGAGCAGACGGTCCACCAACAACACAAAATGGTCTCCCATCACTCCAAAGCTACAGAGAAAGGGAGATGAATTAGCATGCAAAAACCCAAGAAAAAGACGTATCATTTGCCTAAAACAACAAGTTTTTTTCAAAAGAAATCTTATAGAGTGAGCCAATGAGAAGGAGATATTCAAATTCAAGCATAGAGAAAGAGCTAATTTCAAACAAGCGTAGAAAAAAGAGGTTATTTGGTCAGCTAGATGCCTAAACAACAACATAGTCGTACACAAGGGTTTCTAGCAAAAGGAGAAAAATACAGAAACCAACTAAAACATCACTTTCATAGCAGGAGGAGGGATTAGATCAACAGAAAACGGAACTTGTTCTTCAACAAAGAGTCTGGAGAAATAGATAGCTTTTCGATACTCGCGAGATCAAACAAATGGAAAGCTTTAACAAACCCTAGACTCCAACACTCAGTAAATCAAGAACCAGGAAACTCAAAGAAAACCGAGACAGAAAAGCATCGACATAATCCCTAAAAGGCTAAAACCAACAAGGTAAAACAGGCAGCTTTTCAAGTAGCTCCACCAAGGTCTTACCTTTTTTCCACCAGCAGAACGCCCAGAAGCCAAAGAGGGCGAAGAGGAGCGAAAGGAGGAAGATTGAAGCGAGGAACGAGGGTTTTGAGAAGCAAGCAAGAGGTGGCGTATGGGCAGTTGTGTTTCTACATAAAACTCAAAGCCGATGCCTTTCCGTTAAATCCATATCTACTTCTTATACCACGCGACTTCAACTTCAAATCATAAAACAAATACTTTCCTTCCATTTCCTCGGAAGACAAAAATTGGTGCCCAAGTAGCTCCAGATTGTTGCACCCACTTGAGAAGTAGAACACAAGACATGCTGGGGATTGTTAAAGCTGCCATCGGGAATCCTTCAACTTCACAGCAAATAAATAATGATTGTGCTAATTTGGTGTTTGCAGTCTCTCTAACCTGTCATTTTCGTAGACGAAAAGGTTGGGATTTGCGGTTTGGCTGAGATTGGTTTGGTTGGCAATCTCCCCCATTGCAGTAAATTGATGGTCCTTGGCATTCTATCGAAGTGATGCAATCCCAATTCAAGAAATAATGGTGGTGGTGGTGGTGGTGATGCAACAAAGCTTTTGTGGTTGAACAACTTGCCATCTCTCTAATATTCTGCTGAAAAAGTGTGTTTGGAGTTGTGCAGTAAACTAAATATTCATGCCTTCTTTTACATTCAAAAAGTTGGAATTAGTTGAATTCCAAAGACGATGACCGTTAAAAATCAAACCATGTAGCATGAACTTTCATATCTAAGTTTGGCTGTTTGAACACCAATTCATCTTAATCAGTAAAACTAAGCAATAAATACTCAGAATTTAATTTATGTAGTTGATTCGTATGAGTCATGATTTCATGAAAGTATATTTAATTGAGAGACGAAAGTCTGATCTAAGAGTATTTGGTGAACCGTGCTGCTGTTCATGGCATCACGAACAGACAAAAAAAATAAGGATTTGGTCCAACAAAAATCTAAAAGTAGGCAGCGCCGTCAACTTATTAGATTCTTTAATACTTATTGTCCTCGTCGACATGAATATTTTTAAATGGCATATTTTTTGGCTATTGTCAAAGACAGGTTTTCTCAAAATGAGGGCTAAAACGACACCCCAAGAACTCTAGATTATTCATCATTTTTTAAGTTTTATAATTTTTTTTAACTATTATGTTTTGGTTATTGTTTTAAATTATATATTATCTATATTAACGACTTAAAATCCCATCACTTAATTTGTTTGAAAAATAAAAATTTGGTCACTCGTCAAACATTTGTATGCCCTTCCTAGCAAGTGGGGTCAAAAATAGCATTACTTAAAATTAATTTAGATGAATAGCATCAACTAATCTTTTTTTTAATTAGTTGTATAAGATTCTAATGATGATCAACTAATTATATACTAATCTCGGGCATTTAAAAATTTAATTATATCAGTAAATTTATATTAACACAATTACATCCATTGAATATGAATTAGTCATGCTCACACGAGCACTTTATCATCGTTTGCCAATTAAAATCCATGTTACGCATCACCATTAACCTGAACAATGTATTTATATGAGCCTTCTTCATGGATGGCAGAGGATAACATATCCGTTCAACATAAAATAAATCAGAAAGCCAAAAAACGAATGGCCAAAGAGAGATCATCTATGGCATTTGATCATAATATGAGTCAGATGAAGGTTGGATGAGCTATCGCTGGTGTTGACAGAGAGGCGACTGTGACACCCTTATCATATGTGCCCCTGAGAACGGACCCCCAAGCACGTAGTATTGACGGACGGCGGCCACTAAGCAGGCGATACTTAAACTCTGCACGCACTCAGACAAGCATACAGAACGTTAGAGACCGGAAACCAGGGAAAAAGTCCCCGGAGCAAGCCATCCGACGCTCAAATCAAGTCCTTTTTCCCTAAAAGAAAAGGTGCACGAAGGAAAAAAGAACAGTAGAAGACGAAAGCAGAAATGTGTGCGTACCTGCTCAAGGGAGAGGACCTCCCTTTTTATATGACCGTGCGTACCTCTGGAGACTGACCGATGTCAGCGAATGTCGGGTGTCAGGACCTGTCTAGTAATGGAGGACGCGTGGCATCATTTTGTAGACTAGAAGAAGGTTTCATTCGCAGATGACCGCAGATCATTAGAATATTGCCTGACATACGATTACAATTCCCTGACCTTGTTATCATGTAGCACCTTCTGCCCCGCCCGAGTATGACTATGGCGGCTCGAGATGATCGGGAGTTGACCTACTGAGAGAACCAGACCTAGATATAACCGAGCCGTGAAAACCCGACCAATCAGATCTAGGTCAGGCATCACCCCGATTGCACACCATGATTCGGATCTAGGATCCTGATATGTAAGCACATGACCTGGCATTATACGTCTGACAACACCGGGCGGTCCTACCCCTTCTTTCCCTAGCTGCTGACTGCCACGTCCTCCTGACTGTTGACTGACACATCTCCTTGACTTCTGACTGTCACATCTCCTTGACTTCCGACTGCCACGTCTCTTTGACTCTCGCGACCAGACCCTACCATTATGCACCGTATCACAAGCCTCCCCCAAGTCTAGTCGAAGGAGGCTCAAGTCCGACTGATAGACTCAGACCCTAGTTTCATTTATTTCACCATTATGTCCTTAAATGCTGCTCCTTTTCCCAAATCCTTGATTGTGTAACCTGTTTAACTACTCAATCAACCTAGGAAGAAAAGCCATTTTAACTTCTATATAAGTTGCTTCCCCTTCCCCTCTTGTTTAAAAGGAGGTCGATCACCATCCGTAGAATCGTACTTTCTTTCTACTGACGTCCTTTACCCATGGATGTGAATTATGAGTCGGATGAACTGCAGCATCTCCATCAACAATTGGAAAATATGACTCAACTGCTTACCCAAAGGGGTACGACCTTAGTTGAGATGACGCGGGATAGAGATCTTCAATCTTATCTTCGTTGAGAAATTGAGAAACTTTGGTTAACCGCTAAATCTCGGGCCCGGGCTGAAGTAGCGTTGAAACAAAAAGCTTATTTAGACATGGAGAGCCAACCCAATTCCTGGTGTATTTGAAAGAGAAACACGCCTCTTCTATAGCCCTTATTCAAGAAGAAAATTGACTTAACGACAAAACCATTGCTCAGCAACGTCGCATTATTCAGTCCCTCAAAGCGAAGCTGATTCAGGCGCGAGCTTATCTGGATATGGCAAGTCAAGCGGAACACTTTTGCCAGAGGGGCCGACCGGCTACTGATACTAGAAGAGAATTCTGATCACTTAGATGTCTCCCCTGTAAAAATGAGATTTTGAGGGGTACCTTTTGTATTTTATCAAATGCCAAGCTGGTTGGGTTTTAGTCTTTGTTCCTTCCCTCCCTGGCACTTTCTTACATTATACAGATCCTGAAAGGGGGGGGGGGGGGGGTTAGTGAAGGCTCTGCTTGCTGATCACCTACCCTGAAACAAGAATGTAGAAAGCTAACCCACGAATTATTAAGTGAGGGAGTATGTTTGCTTATAACTCGTTAGGGCGAGAGTTTGAAATCCCAACCGAGAGGTCGTTGGTCGTGAGAGCATGCTCACTTATAACTCGTGTTGGGGCGAGAGTCTGAAATCCCGACCGAGAGGTCATTGGTCATGAGAGCAGACTCACTTATAACTCGTGCTAGGGTGAGAGTCTGAAATCCCGACTGAGAGGTCGTTGGTCATGAGAGCATAGTCACTTATAACTTACGCTAGGGCGAGAGTCTGGAATCTCGACCGAGAGGTCGTTGGTTGTGAGAGCAAGCTCACTTATAACTCACGATGGGGCGAGATTCTGGAATCTTGGCCTAGAGGTCATTGGTTGTGAGAGCAAGCTCACCTATAACTCACACTGGGGTGAGAGTCTGGAATCCCGATTGAGAGGTCGTTGGTCGTGAGAGCAGGCTCACTTATAACTCGCGCTAGTGCGAGACTCTGGAGGCGCGAGAGCATTCTCACTTATAACTCGCGCTGGGGTGAGAGTCTAGAATCTCGACCGAAAGGTCATTGCTCATGAGAGCAGACTCACTTATAACTCGCGCTGGGGCGAGAGTCTGGAATCCTAACCGAGGGGTCGTTGGTCGTGAGAGCATGCTCACTTATAACTCGCGCTGGGACAAGAGTCTAGAGGCATGAAAGCATGCTCACTTATAACCCGCGCTAAGGTGAGAGTCTGGAATTCCGACTAAGAGGTTGTTGGTCATGAGAGTAGGCTCACTTATAACTCGTGCTGGGGCGAGAGTCTGGAGGCGTGAGAGCATGCTCACTTATAACTCATGCTGGGGCGAGAGTTTGGAATCACGACCGAGAGGTCGTTGGTCGTAAAAGCAGGTTTACTTATAACTCGTGCTGGGACGAGAGTCTGGAGGTCTGATCGAAATTGGTCTGAAAGCCTGATCGAGAATTGATCTGGAAGTCTGATCGAGAATTGATCTGGAAGTCTGATTGGGTATTGGTCTGGAAGCTTGATCGGAATTGGTCTAGAAGCCTGATCGGGAATTGGCCTGGAAGCCTGATCGGAATTGGTCTAGAAGCCTGATCGGGAAGTGGTCTGGCATCCTGAACAACACATGGTCTGAAGACCTGACCGGGAAGTGGTCGGGTATCCTGAACGACACATGGTCTGAAGACCTGACCGGGAAGGGTAGAACTTGTGGCTTGAAGGAGTTGTACCCTGGGACATGGTTCTGATTTCGAGGAGGAGTAAAGGCGCCGAATTTTGATCAACGCTTCCTGTCGTCTTCTACTTCATTTCTCGAGGTCGCCGCATGGAATTTTCGGTCCTCGAGGCATGGTCCTCATGAGGTAGGGTGCTCCTGTTTGCATATCACCTCCATGATTTTTCTATCACTTCCATCATAAATGCCCTTTCATTAGGAGATGACATGTGCCTCCCGACCTTTACTTGTCATAATGTATGATGCATACTGATCCTGTCCGAAAGCTGAATCAACGGACGCTGGGCACGTGACGCTCTCCGAGTCACTGACGTGGATCTCCGACCGGTCGTACGGTCCTCCGGCGAACCTGCACAGAAGTCGGGCTGGGAAGGGGTTCCCGGCGGCGACCCTCCGACGCTCAAGTCAGGCAAAGCTCAACAAGGAAGTGGCTACAAGAATCGTAGAATGCGTACCTCCAGCGAAGGTTAAGAGCCTTTATATAGGGCTATGGAGAAGCGGGTGCACACATACCGAGGTGTACACGTGTCCTCAGCCCATACCCCAGTAAAGGCCTGTCAGTGAGCTTACATGACCCCATACTGCTACAGTCCGAGCACGTCTTCGATGAGACAGCGGAACTCCTGGTCGTAAGATTTGGAGTATGGCCGAATTATAGAGCATGCCCGCTGTCAGAAGATGTCCCTTGTCCTTTTCTCCTTACTCCCTGCTTGGCGTCCGACCGGCCTGCATTCGCCTTACGTCCGGCCGGTCATATATAGTGGTCTACTTGGGGGATTCTTGATAACGTGTTCTGTGGAGACTGCTAGCAGTATGCTACCTTATGTCTTTAGCCGAGCGTGACATCCGCTCGGCCTTGCGATCCTGTTCAATGAGCGTCGGAACCCCAACTCCTGCCGGGGTGCCTTTTGCCATCAGTTAGACACCGGCCGGCCAGCCGGGCGGTTAGTCCACCCTTTTCTAGTCGGACCACTTGGCCCTTTGACTTCCACGTGGCGTTGACTCCCTAGAACGGGGGTTTCCTGTTCTTACCGCCGGATCACTTGCCTCCCCTGCAAGTCTAGTCGAAGGAGGCGATTAGTCCGACTGACTGGACTACTAGCCTAGCCGGGCGGCGCTTTCAGGCACTCCTCCTCCGCTCGGCTTCCCGCAGGGATGGCCGTAAGGTTAGTCAACAGCAACCTTCCTCGAATCTCCTCGTAATCTGTGCCAATTCTCGACATTAAGGCTGAGCATGCGCTCATTAAATGCCTTGAATGGCTAAATGCCACGTGGTGTACTATCGTCATCGTACGGTGGCGGCGGCGTGGTGCTTTGATGGGATCGAGGCGGTTCGAAATGGACAGCGCGATGTGCGCTTTGATTCCCGTGATCTGGATCCAACGGTGGAGGCCGCTCGGTCCCCGCCATATAAAATCTTCGTTCTCCCCTATCCCCCTCATTTGCTTTCGCGACTTCTACCTTCATCCCTGGTGTTTCGGTGCTCCGGCGATTCCTTTCCTGCTCTTCGACGCTCTCCGGTGCCTCTTCCTTGATCCTTTTCCTCGCAGTAAGGCTCTATATCTTTTCTTCCTTATTTCTGGTGTTTCCTCCGCATTTCTTTCCCCAGTTTCAATCCTTGGGGCCTCTTTTCGCTTGCTGCCGCCTTTCTTCTACCTTTCTGCCTTTTTGATTCCTTCCGCTCGGATCATGGCTAGTTCTTCTCATCCTGAAGACCAGTCCCTCGGCCCATGGTACACCACCATGCATTCCCGATTCGACCAGCGTGATTTTGATGTTCTAACAGACAATTTTGAAATCCCCGATGATTTTGAACTTCTTTTGGCCGGTCCCTCCGCTCGGGCGCACAGGCCGCCGCGCGGAGCCTTCTGTGTCTTCCGCGACCAGTTTACCGCTGGTCTGCGTTTCTATGTACATCCTTTCATTATTGATGTTTGTAACTTTTTCGGTGTTCCGCTCGGCAGTCTAGTACCCAACACTTTTCGCCTTCTCTGCGGGGTTGTTGTTTTGTTCAAAATCCACAACATCCCCCTCCGACCGGACGTCTTTTTTTATTTCTATTACCCCAAGCAGTCCGAGCCGGGCACCTTCATGTTTCAAGCTCGGCCTGGCCTAGTCTTCTTTAACAAACTGCCTTCTTCCAATAAACATTGGAAGGAGTATTTTTTCTATATCCGTATGCCCGAGCAGGCCAATTTCCGGACCAAGTGGCAGGTCGACCTACCCCCCACTCCTGAGCTGAAGAAATTCAAGACCCGACCGGACTACCTCCATGCTGCAAATATGCTATCCGGTCTACGGCACGACATCAATAAGCTTCTTCACGAAGGAGTGATGTACATCTTCGGTCTGAGTCCCATGCGGACTCCCCTTCCGAGCAGCTTCAGTAAGAATTTAACTTGGGCATATACTTTGATTGCTAACTGATTTTTCTCCTTTCCTTTGCAGCGGACATTGTCATGGAGTCGGTAATGTCCGGCATTCTGAAGAGAAAGGCAGCGGCGCTCGAAGCCGCGGCAGCAAAGGAGATGGAGGCGCTCGACATCCAGCCGGTCGGCTCGCATGAAGGAGAGAGCGGGACTCATGCAGAGTCGGCCGCTCAGGCTTCTCAACAGCATGTGGCAAGCGGAGGACAAACTGCTGAAGAAGAAGGTTCCGCTCGGGAAGAGGGACAACCCGCCTCGAAGAGGCGCCGAGTGGAAACTCCACTCCGCTCGGCTACCTCTGCCGTTCAACCGTCCGCCCGAGTTACTGCACGTGCCTGCGGTAAGGCTCCAGAAGTCGAAGCTATTTCGTCTGACCGGACGCCTTCTGAATGGGACGAGCCGGCAGCCCTGATTGAGGCTATTCCGGTCAGCACCTTTCCGCCCGCTCGTCAACCAGTCAAGCGCTCAACCATTCATTCTCAGTTTTCGGCACCGGCTTCTGATCCTCTTCCGACCGTCGGTCGGACGACCCCCGTCCATGGCCGCACTGTACGAGTCTCTCTTCATCTCCTGACTGAAGAGCTGCTGCCAGAGGCCGATCGCCCAACCGTGCCCGTGCACACCATCACCTTGAAGGGGCCCCTAGCCGAGATGTGGGCCGACGCTCGGGCGCGCGTCGCGCTGATCCCCCTTCGAAATTTGGACAATAGTCATATGCAGGAGGCCACGGGGGTAAGTTTGTTTTCTTCAAAGTTTGGTATGCATTATCTCCGCTCGGCCACTAACAACTTCTAATTCCCTCTCTCGTCAGAGATGGGTGGAAGAGATAGCTGTCTCCAACCGCCTGGCGATGGTGGACGAGGAATTGAGACAACTGAAGGCGGCTAGCGGTCCGTCCGGCTCTCAAGGCCCTTCGTATGCCGAGCTGCAAAAGGAGCTGAAGAAAGCTCAAGATTTGTTGGCGGCCGAGCAGAAAAAGACGGCCGATCAGGCCCATGCCTTGGCCGAGTCCGAGCGACAAGTCAAGTTGCTCGACACAAAAATAACCTTGGCCACCACTCAGAAAAACACGGCCATTTCCGACTTGGAGAAGAAGAACGTGGAGGCTCGGGGCCTGGAGCTGAAGGTAAAGGAGCTGACGGAGCAGCTTGATAGAGAGAAGGTGGGCCGCTCGGCAGACGCGGAGAAACTTCAAAATCTGCAGGATTCCCTTACTGCCTCCCAGGCGGCCCTTAAAGAATATCAAGAGGCCGAGCCGAGTCGGGTTGCTGCCCTAAGACAGAGCTACATCCGCTCGCCTGAATTCTCGGAGAAAATCTGCGAGCGGATGTACACAGCCTTCGACTTGGCTATGACCGCCACCACCACGTATCTGAAGTCTAAGGGTCTCCTTCCAGAGTCCACTACGATTCCGGCCAGCGATCAAGTGGCGCTCCTGGAAAACATCCCCAAGGACCTTTATGATTACATTGAGTAGACGTCATTAGATGTAGTTAGGCTGCTAGGCCAAAAAATGGATCTTTTTTTGTACTTAGGCCGCTCGGCCTAAAGTTTTAATTTTAATGCAATGTTTTTCCTTTCGCGTACTTTGTCCTTTTGCTAGTTGATGTGTGTTGTCCGCTCGTCTATTATCACACCTCTAGTACCCGAAAGGGATTTTTTCGGAGTAATTGGCGTGACCCTTCTGCTCGGCTAAATATGTAATACTCCGGATACGTAACATTCCGCCTTGATAGTAGAGATCATTCGTTAGATGCTGATGAAGTACCTTTGGGTACTGAGCCGAGCGGAACGCAGAGATGGTCGAACAATATTGACGGTGTGTTCCTTGGACACTCGCATCCTTTTTATTGCCCTCATCCGCTCGGAGGATTTATAGACGCCGGCTCGTCTCTCGATATTTAACGTCGGAGCTCGACGGTCTTCCGCTCGGAGGGTTTATAGACGCCGGCTCGTCTCTCGATTTTTAACGTCGGAGTTGGACGGTCTTCCGTTCGGATGATTTATAAACGCCGGCTCGTCTCTCGATATTTAACGTCGGAGCTCGACGGTCTTCCACTCGGATGATTTATAGACGCCGGCTCGTCTCTCGATATTTAACGTCGGAGCTCGACGGTCTTCCGCTCGGAGGATTTATAGACGTCGGCTCGTCTCTCGATATTTAACGTCGAAGCTCGACGGTCATCCGCTCGGATGATTTATAGACGCCGGCTCGTCTCTCGATTTTTAACGTCAGAGCTCGACGGTCTTCCGCTCGGATGATTTATAGACGCCGGCTCGTCTCTCGATGTTTAACGTCGGAGCTCGACGACCTTTAAGGCTAACTCGACACAGCCGTTTGGCGAAGCTATTTGCCATCCTTCCATTATTTTGGCTTCCTGCATTACAGGTACATGGGCAACCGAAACGTATACGAAATTACATCAGCGCACCTCTTACCCAGCTCGGTACGGCTGAAGATGATACGCGCTCCACGGCCTATCCAGCTGCCGCCCGTCTTCGTCTTCCAAATAATAAGCTCCTGAGCGGAGCTTTTCAATGATTTTGAAGGGGCCCGCCCAAGGAGCTTCTAGCTTGCCGACGTCGCCGACCGGCTTCACTTTCTTCCAGACAAGGTCGCCAACCTGGAAAGACCTAGGGATGACACGCCGGTTGTAGTTTTGCTTCATCCGTTGTCGGTAGGCCATCAACCGGACGGACGCCTTGGCTCGCTCCTCGTCGACCAAATCTAGCTCCATGTTCCTCCGCTCGGCGTTGCCATCATCATAATTCTGGATCCGGGAAGACTCGACCCCGACTTCAATAGGAATCACCGCTTCGCCGCCGTACACCAGATGGAAAGGCGTGACGCCCGTTCCTTCCTTTGGGGTTGTTCGGATGGCCCACAGAACGCCCGACACCTCATCCACCCAACTTCCTCCTAGATGGTCGAGCCGAGCGCGCAAAATACGAAGAATTTCCCGATTGGCTACTTCGGCTTGCCCATTGCTTTGAGGATATGCCACGGACGTGAAGTGTTGCTCGATGCCATAGCTTTTGCACTAATCTTCGAGCAACTTTCCCGCGAATTGCCGCCCGTTGTCGGAGACGAGTCGGCGGGGGATACCGAACTAGCAGATGATATGTTGCCAGATAAATTTCTTGACCATCTGCTCGGTGATCTTGGCTAACGGCTCGGCTTCCACCCACTTGGAGAAATAATCGACCGCCACCAATAAAAATTTCCATTGTCCGGTCGCCATAGGAAACGGACCCACAATATCCATTCCCCATTGGTCGAACGGTAAAGCCACAGTAGCTGCCTTCATTTCTTCCGCCGGTCGGCGAGAGAAGTTGTGATACTTTTAGCAAGAAAGGCACGTCGCGACGGCCCGAGCGGCGTCTGCTTGTAAAGTTGGCCAAAAGTATCCGGCCAACAGGATCTTCTTAGCCAATGATCGTCCGCCCGGATGACCTCCCCAGGATCCTTGATGCACTTCTTGGAGGATGTACGCCACGTCTTCCGAGCTCACGCATTTCAACAGCGGACGAGAGAAAGCCTTCTTGTACAGTTGGTCTCCAATGAGCGTGAACCGACCGACTCTCCTCCTCAGTAGCTGGGCCTCATTCCGATCGGACGGTGTAGCACCCGAGCGGAGAAACTCCATGATGGATGTCCGCCAGTCGCTCGGGAACGAGAGGCCCTCCATCCGGTCGACGTGCGCCACCAAAGATACTTGTTCGACTGGTTGCTGGATGGCGATCGGCATTATTGAGCTTGCGAGTTTGGCTAACTCATCAGCCGCTTGGTTCTCCGCTCGGGGTATCTTCTGGATAATAACCTCTTTGAAGTCGGCCTTGAGTCTCTCGAAGGCTTGAGCGTAAAGCTTGAGCCGAGCGTTGTTGATTTCAAAAGAGCCTGAGAGTTGTTGAGCGGCCAATTGAGAGTCTGAATGTAGCGTCACCTGTCCGTCCCCTACATGCCGGGCGGCCTGTAAGCCGGCTATAAGGGCTTCATACTCTACTTCATTATTCGTAGCTCTAATCAAGCCGGACGGATAGATGCATCTTTTCTTCTTGGGGAGAAAGCAATAATACACCAATACCGCTCCCGAGCCGAGTGGCCGATCCGTCCACAAATATCTTCCACATGACTTCGGGTTCTGGCCTTTGTACTTCGGTGACAAAATCCGCCAAGGACTGCGCCTTTATTGCCGACCGAGGCTGGTATTGGATGTCGAATTCGCTCAACTCCGTCGTCCATTTAATGAGCCGTCCGGACGCTTCGGGATTCAACAGCACTCTTCCCAATTGGCTATTCGTCCGGACGATGATAGTATGAGCCAAGAAATAAGGATGGAGGCGCCGAGCGGCGAGGACCAAAGCGAAAGCCAGTTTCTCGAGCCCGGTGTAGCGAGATTCAACATCTTTTAAAATGTGGCTCAGAAAATATACAAGCTCTTCTCCACTCGCTCTCACTAGTGCTGAGCCGATTGCTTGCTCGGTTGAAGACAAGTAGATACAAAGCGGCTCGCCCGCAGCTGGCTTGGCTAGTACCGGGAGAGAGTTCAAATATGTCTTCAGATCTTCGAAAGCCCGGTCGCACTCTTCGTCCCAGTGAAACTTAATAGCTTTGCGCAAGATTTTGAAGAAAGGTAGGCTCCGGTCGGTGGTTTTGGAGATGAACCTGGACAGAGCAGTTATCCGACCGGTCAACACTGCACCTCCCTCAAATTTCTTGGAGGCGACATATCTTGTAGAGCTTTCACCTTGCTGGGATTTGCTTCGATACCCCGCTCGGTCACTATGTAACCCAGGAAACACCCTCCTTTTGCTCCGAACAGACATTTCAGGGGATTTAGTTTAACTTCATACCTTCTTAGCGCTCGGAAAGTCTCCTCCATGTCTTCCAAGAGATCGGCCGCTCGGACAAACTTGATGAGAATGTCGTCCACATATACTTCCAGATTTCGCCCGATCTGCTCCTTGAACACTTTGTTCATCAAGCGTTGGTAAGTGGCTCCCGCGTTCTTTAGTCCAAACGGCATGACATTATAGCAGTAGGTGCCGTCGGTCGTAACGAAGCTTACTTTTTCTTGATCTTCTCGGGCTAGCGGCACTTGATGATAGCCTTGGTAAGCGTCGAGCATACATATTAGCTCGCAGCCGGCCGTCGAGTCCACCAGTTGATCGATCCGGGGCAGGGGATAAAAATCCTTTGGGCACGCCTTGTTAAGGTCCCGTAAATCGATGCACACTCTCCACTTATTGCCGGGCTTGGAGACAAGCACCACGTTCGCCAACCAGCTCAGGAATTGGACCTCACGTATGTGGCCGGCCTCCAGGAGTTTCTCCACCTCCGCTCGGATGATGGCATTCTGTTCGGCGCTGAAATCCCTCTTTCTCTGCTTCACCGGCCGAGAATCCGGTCGGACATGGAGCTCATGCTGCGCTATACTTGGTGAAATTCCGGGCAGCTCATGCGTCGCCCAGACGAAGACATCATGGTTTCTCTGGAGGCATTGGATCACTTCCTCCTTCTGGTCCACCTCCAGATCGGACGCGATGAATGTCGTGGCCTCCGATCGGGTCGGGTGAATTTGCACTTCCTCTTTTTCTTCATAAATCAAAGAGGGTGGCTTTTCAGTGATAGCGTTCACCTCGATCCGGGGCGTCTTCCGAGCGGCGTTGGCTTCTGCTCGGACCATCTCGACGTAACATCGCCGAGCTACCAGTTGATCCCCTCGTACTTCTCCCACTTTATCCTCGACGGGGAACTTGATCTTCTGGTGGAAGGTGGAAACGACCGCTCAGAATTCACTGAGAGCTGGTCGCCCCAATATGACGTTGTATGCCGACGGAGAATCCACCACGACGAAGTTTGCAGTACGTGTCCTTCTGAGCGGCTCCTCTCCAAGTGATATGGCCAGCCGGATCTGTCCGACCGACTGAACTTCATTGCCCGTAAACCCGTAAAGGGGGATTGTCATGGGCAGCAGCTCGGCTCGATCAATTTGCAGTTGATCGAATGCCTTTTTGAATATGATATTGACCGAGCTTCCTGTGTCAATAAAAACGCGGTGAATAGTGTAATTGGCTATTACCGCTTTGATGAGAAGAGCATCATCGTGGGGGACTTCAACTCCTTCCAAGTCCCGAGGCCCGAAACTGATTTCGGGTACACTTGCCCGTTCCTGGCTGCAGCCGACCGCATGGATCTGGAGCTATCGGACGCTCGCCTTCCTTGCTCAGTTAGAGTCTCCTCCGGTCGGCTCGCCAGCAATAATGTTGATCTCGCCTCGGGAAGTATTACTTTTATTTTCTTCTTCCCGAGCGGACGGTCGGGACCATTCTCTAGACATTCGGCGATTCTCCCGCCTCGGAGAGCGATGCCGATCGGGAGTCTGTTGTTTTCGCCTGTCAGCTTGCGTCCGATCGGCTTCATGAGTTCTCTGTCGCCTATCAAATGAGGGCGATCGTCGACCACCACTCCGGGGAACGGGATGAGCAATCTAGGGAAGACTTCGACAATCCCTTGTGTTGTGCGTATCCGTCCGGTGGAAGGAGCAGAACATTGGGGTCCATTTCTTCTTTGGCTTGGGCCGAGCGGCAGCTACCTCTTGCACGTGGGACCTAGCATGGGGGGAGCGGATTGCTTCGGCCCTCGATCCTCTGGGTGGCTGAGCAGCGTGCGACTTCCGCTCAGCAGGAGGAGCCCACTCGGTTGGAGTTTCTTTTTTCCGGGCCGCTTGGGCTTCCTCCACGTTGATGTATTCGTTGGTCCGGTGTAGCATGTGGTCGTAGTCTCGAGGCGGCTTCTGAATGAGTGATCGGAAGAAATCCCCATCCACTAGGCCTTGTGTGAAGGCGTTCATCATAGTCTCCGAAGTGGCCGTTGGAATATGTAACGCCCAAAATTCTCAAGACTATTTTAGGAATATTCTATGATTTTTCTGGAATTATTAGATATTTTTCCGGAATTTTCCGAGTAGCGGAAGTAGCAAAAATTATTAGAAAAGTAAAATGGCTTAAGAGGGAATCGAACCCGGGACCTCTCGGGTCCGCTAAACCTTTAGCTAGCCTTAGTAACTGGTGAACCCAGCAGGGTCGTGCTGAAAGGAAAGGGAATCAATTATAT
This sequence comes from Zingiber officinale, assembly GCF_018446385.1. Lineage (NCBI taxonomy): Eukaryota > Viridiplantae > Streptophyta > Magnoliopsida > Zingiberales > Zingiberaceae > Zingiber > Zingiber officinale. Next base: position 17,972,116 of record NC_056004.1, read on the forward strand.
TTAGAATTGGTTTGGCCGAATTAATTACTTAGTATAAATAGGAAATTTAAGTTGGGGTTTGGTTTATTTTTAGAACTTGGTTCGGCAACTCCTCTCCAAAATCCTCACGCCGACGCCAACCCTCTCCCCTCTCCTTCTCTCGGCGCCACAACAAGGGAAGAACTAGGGTTCCATCCCTAGGGTTCCAAGGTCACTTTCCGGCGACGATTTCAGCACAAGGACGTTCCCCTCCGCGAGTAGAGCATGTGGACGCGAGCGCATCATCGAGAAGTCGTCTCCACCGGAATTTCTAGCGATTAGATTTGTAAGAAATCTATCACACAAGGTAAGAAACCCCTCACCTGCAGTATAAGTAGCTCTCGCGTGTTTTCTGTTATGCATTAGATTAGTTTTATTGAATTTTGTCAGCATATAGTGTGTAGTTTAACTCTTCTCACAGATTTAAGGATTAGTGAGCATCTCTAGATGGGCCGAGCACGTGTATCCTCTGGAGATAGGGGTTTAGACGCTGCTGGGTGCCTAGAGGTGGTCTCCCTGATCGAGAGGAGAGTTAGAGAGCGCCAAATGCTCGACAAAATGCCTAACACAGCCTTATGATACAGTGGGCATTTAGTTAAATGCCATAGAACATGTTAATTAGCATGATCAGTTTTTATTTCAGCTTTTACGAGACTAGATGTCCAAATGGGTGGGCTCCCACAGTCGCCTCTAGGTTCAGACAACCTAGTTCTAGGTTTAGATAACCTAGATTAAGCAAAATAGTATTAGCTATTTCAGTATTTTACTTTTCAGTGACACTGTACTGGATTAGATATCCATTGGGTTGGGCTCCCATAGTCGTCCCTAGGTTTAGCTAACCTAGTAAACCCTACTAGATTCGGAACTTGCAATCCCGGGTTTAGTTAGGGATGCGCGCACAGCAAGTACAGTTGCCAGGGCCCATCAGCAGCATGTTTAGTATTTTCACTTACTTTATGTATATGGTTTTCAACCTTGTCACAAATTAGTTCGTGAATTCAGTACAGTCCTAGCAGTAGCTTAGTATTAGCTTAGCTCAGTTTTTAGTATCAGCTTAGTTCTTCATTGATACCATGTGATTGATATCATATTCAGCTTTAGATATGTCATGATTGTATGCTTATATGCCATGCCATGTTTAGTTTATTCAGTATACTTAGCATATCCTTTCAAACAGCATGATTTAAAATCATATTTACATCGTATGCATGTTTTAGTGAGGTAGATGATTTCTTACTAAGCTTTTTAGCTTACAGATACTATTTTCCTTATACTGCAGATACAGGTAAAAGGAAAATGGACTAGCAGTGGAGGCTGGAGGTCAATGCAGATCAAGATGTGTGTGGAAGGAACTGGAATAAAGATCCTAGGGATCTAGTTTTATTTTATTATGCATTAGAACGTGTTCAGTATGCATTAGTACTTATAGCAAGCGTTATCTTATGTTTCTGTTAGTTAGCAAGAGAACAATTTAAAACCTTGTTAGTTTTGATTTCCATATGTTTACATGTCATGAATTAGTATTCTATGCCTTAATCATGTTTAGTATGTTAGTCATTACCTAGTAGAATGTTTCTCTTAGCTTTTATAGTGTTGTGTAATGGCTTTGGCACGCATCAGTGCTGATAGCAGGGGCCTGATACGAAATCAGAAACCCCTGATCGGTCAGCAGACCGATCAGGGACCTGGTTTCTGCGAACAGAAGCTTTCTGTTCGTTCCCTGATCGATCCGTGGATCAATCAGGAGCTGGGTCGCGAAAAAAAAAAATGGCTCACTGATCGGTCAGCAGACCGATCAGTAAGCCACTGATCGGTCAGCAGACCGATCAGTAAGCCACTGATCGGTCTCATTGACCGATCAGGGACCAGCTAGATCGGTCGGCAGACCGATCCAGCAGCGTACAGGATTGCAGTGTAGTTTATGGATCGGTCGGTTGAACAATCCGGAGTTTCCTACCGTGCCAGTATCAGTAGATCGGTCTGTGGATCGATCCGAAGTTTATTATCAGTTGTAAACACCTTCCCTAACATGTGTACAACTCCTAGGTACACCTAGAACACTAAGTTAAACTTTACGGCATTTAGTTCAGTAAAATTTTAAATTAGCCAGTTTTCATTCCGCATTAATAGTCCAGCACAGCATTACGTAACGATCAGCCTCGCAGCCTAGTCAGTAGGAGGCGGGTCGTTACAGAATATCCATGGCCACTCTGTTGAACCGCTGGATGTAGGCTCGGAGCGATTCGTGGGCTTCCTGTTTGATGGCAAACAGGCTGACACTAGTCTTCTGATAGCGCCGACTGCTTGCGAAGTGATGTAGGAAAGTCGTTCAGAAATCTTTGAAGCTTGAGATAGATCCGTCCGGCAATCTTCGAAACCACCGTTGAGCCGATCCAGAGAGGGTGGTGAGGAAAACCCGACACTTCACCCCATCTGTATATTGATGCAGGGTTGCCGTGTTATCAAACTTGCCCAAATGATCATCCAGGTCGGTGGTTCCATTATATTCGCCGATCGTCGGAGGCATATAGTGCTTGGGCAAAGGGTCTCGTAGAATAGCCTCTGAAAATTGGATATTGATCCGCTCGGGCGATGCGTCCATTCGGGGGGCTTTCCCTTTTTTGTCGTCTCGTCTTGGCATTTCATCCGAAGAAGATCCTCGATCTCGATTAGTTGCTACGGCTTCAGGGGTGCGGAATAGGGCCAGATGGAATGCAACGGTGGCCTGTGGTGCTTCCGCTCGGCCACCAGATGCTGATGTTGCTTGCTGCTCAGGCCGCTCGGCTGGTGCTTTCTATTTTTTCTCCACAAGCTTGGCGGCCCTCAACTCGATCAGAGCGTCGAGTTCCTCCGTGGAAAGCGTCACCGTGTGCTGTCGTCCAGCTTCGTCCATTGCTTCCGTTCGGATGCAGGAGCGTTCCCACAGACTGCGCCAAATTGATCCTGTCCGAAAGCTGAATCAACGGACGCTGGGCACGTGACGCTCTCCGAGTCACTGACGTGGATCTCCGACCGGTCGTACGGTCCTCCAGCGAACCTACACAGAAGTCGGGCTGGGAAGGGGTTCCCGGCGGCGACCCTCCGACGCTTAAGTCAGGCAAAGCTCAACAAGGAAGTGGCTACAAGAATCGTAGAATGCGTACCTCCGGCGAAGGTTAAGAGCATTTATATAGGGCTATGGAGAAGCAGGTGCACACATACCGAGGTGTACACGTGTCCTCAGCCCATACCCCAGTAAAGGCCTGTCAATGAGCTTACATGACCCCATACTGCTACAGTCCGAGCACGTCTTCGATGGGACAGCGGAACTCCTGGTCGTAAGATTTGGAGTATGGCCGAATTATAGAGATGCCCGCTGTCAGAAGATGCCCCTTGTCCTTTTCTCCTTACTCCCTGCTTGGCGTCCGACCGGCCCGCATTCGCCTTACGTCCGACCGGTTATATATAGTGGTCTACTTGGGGGATTCTTGATAACGTGTTCTGTGGAGACTGCTAGCAGTATGCTACCTTATGTCTTTGGCCGAGCGTGACATCCGCTCGGCCTTGCGATCCTGTTCAATGAGCGTCGGAACCCCAACTCCTGCCGGGGCGCCTTTTGCCATCAGTTAGACACCGGCCGGCCGGCCGGCCGGCCGGGCGGTTAGTCCACCCTTCTCTAGTCGGACCACTTGGCCCTTTGACTTCCACGTGGCATTGACTCCCCAAAACGGGGGTTTCCTGTTCTTACCGCCGGATCACATACTTTTTACATGTGACCCTAAATTGTTGGTACAATCACCTCCAAGGTTTTAATGTCTGATAAATATGTTTAAGTATGCTTAATAGAGATTCATCTGGGATGTCCTAGTCATGGCTAGGCAAGGGTGAGAAGTCAACCAAGTGACTAGTCCTAACTACGGTTAGGCATGAAAAGTCCTAGTTGTAGGCTAGGCAAGGGAAATCTCGGTAGATAGTGGAAGCCAGGTGGATTCGATAGGTCTGGAGGGCCTGATCCTTGGGTAGCCGAATACTGAGTCCTAGATGTAGGCTAGGGAAGGGAAATCTCGGTAGATCATGAAAACCAGGTGGATAGGTCTGAAGGACCTAATCCCTAGGTAGCCGAATACTGAGTCTTCGTGAGTGAAGCCAGGTGGAGAAAATCCTAGCGGGTGGTAACCTTAAGTTCTGGTGAGTGAAGCCAGATGAAGAAAATCCTAAGGGGAGATAACCTTAAGTAACGAGAAGTCTTGGAGGAGTGAACTCCAAGCAAGGTTGATCGGATGGTTTCCGGTCGACCGTGCACGGTCGATTGGACCAGCGAATTTTGGTGATTCTAAGTTTAGTTTTACCATAACATTCTGTATTACTATTATTGCTACTGGCTAATGTAGTATTGCAGGAAATGCCTTAGTGGATCAGGTGATCAGACACTGAGCAGAGAAAGTTCAAACAAGTCTGGAGGACCAATGTTTAGTAAGTAAGTTGAGGTAAGCAATTGGAGGAGCAACAGTGAGGTCGTACTCCTGAAAGGAACAACCTAAGGACACTGATCCAACTGAAGAAACTAGGAAGGTTTTTCAAGTTGAGATCAAGACAGTTCTACTATCTAATATTACTCATGCATTATATGATTGTGCTAACCTTTGTGTTGCAGGAATACTCTATCTAACACTGTTTTGCAGGTTCGGCCTGATCGGTCGACCGAACCAGGTTGACTCAGCACAAATCAATTCAATCCGCAACGATCAGAAGCATAAGGAAACTACACTGATCGGTCGACCGAACTAGAGGATCGGTCAACCGAACGATCAACATTAAAGGCACAGTAAATGCGAATCTCGGCAAATCTCGACGAACAGGGAAGGAGCCCGTTCGATCGACCGAACAGAGGGATCGATCGACCGAACCCTTAAGGGTCATTAATTGTTGAAGATCAAATCAACATCGGATCTCAGCCAAGAAGGAAGGGAGTGAGTTCGGTCGACCGAACCAGGGATCAGTCGATCGAACATTGACGATTCTTATAAAACAGAGCTCAAGGTCCGAGGCTAGGTAACTCTGTTCTGCTTCGAAAATCATCTCTGTACAAGCTTCTACTACTGCTCTACGACTCGCAAGCTGCTCCATCCAGAAGTGTTGACCAAGCTTCATCGTCAATTATTGTCGGTATATTTTATTTTAGAAAAGCTTGCATTGTACTTAAATTCTTATAAGATAGTAGGGTGTTACTATCTTGCATATTGTACGCACTGCTTCTTTCCGAGGTTTTCGAAAAGAAGAGTATTAGTTGATTGCCCATCGGTGTAGTTAAGGATCGCGGGCCTTAGAGTAGGAGTCGACCTAGGCTTCGAACCAAGTAACCGAACTGTTCTTTATTTTTTCGCTGCACGACTTTATTTTTAACGAGTAAAACAAAAGTTTTAAAAGCGCGATATTCACCCCCCCCCTCTATCGCACTCATTCGATCCAACACAAATTGCTTCCGCTTCTTGATCTAACGACTGACGTGTGGTGTGCTGTTTCAATTGCCCGACTTGCATACCGATTTTCCCTAAGGGTTTTGATTTAAAAACCCTAAAGGCTATCCACCACTGTTCCTTAGCGCTTAATCTTCCCTCGACCTTTCTTTCTCTACTTGATTTCGCTCGCTCGCCTTCCTCTTCGTGCATCTCTTCTGTAAGTACTCTTCCTTCTTCATCTTCCACTCCTTTCTTTTTCGACCCTACAATGGCCGGAGAGATGGAAGTACTCCGGTACGCGTACTTCCGTTTCAACTTGGATAGGAGCGATCTTAGGTTGATTCAGTCTAGCTTGCAACTTTCCGAGGCATACAAGCTCCGCCCCCCCCCCCACCCAAGGCCCGATGACCATCCTTATCGTCCTCCTGTCGGTTTTGTGACCTTTTTCAAGGATCAACTTCTCGGCGGTCTTCGCTTTCCTATCCATCCTTTTTTTTTTTCTTTTGTGAGCAGTTATTTCGGTATTCCACTATTCCAATTCGTCCCCAATGCCTTCTGTGCTATGTGTGGAATGGTGATTCTCTGTCGCTTGTATTAAATCCCTTTAACTCCACATCTTTTTCACCATTTCTATGCCCTCAAACGCTCAGAACTAGGCATCTTCATGGTGCAATCCCGGACCGGGTGCAAACTCTTTGAGGGAATGTCTTCTTCCAATAAGGGTTGGAAGTCTCGATTCCTTTATGTCCAATTGCCTGAGTCCGCGTCTTGGCCTGTTGAGTGGTGGTACACTCTTCCAACTCCCTCCGAGCTACGAGACCACTAGCATCAACCAGACTGCCTCTCAGCTTCTAAGAAACTGGAGGGAGTGCAACTTCGGCTTTCCTTTCTACTGCGAGAGAGTGTGTTATACACTTTTAGGCTTAGCCCTATCCAAACACCTTTGGGCCCTCCTTTTGGTAAGATCAATGTCTCCCCTTCTAGGTCTTTTCTAATTGATGTATCTTCTTTTTATTTTGCAGAAGTCGTCATGTTTCGCGCTTACACCCTCAACTCCTCTACGTTGCCGAGCGAGATTCTAAAGAAACGAGTTCGAGAGATCATGGCTGGCCAGGAAGTTCCTAAGGCCAGCCCTTCTATAGAGGCTTCTTCTCCCCAGACTGGGGACACTGAGGCCCCTGGAACCGAATCCCTCCCCACCGAGGCAACTACTGGTGAGAGGACTCCTTCTCCAACTCCCGAAAAGTGTTTACGCGTTCAGCGCAAGAGGAGGCGAGTTACTCCGTCAGTCCAAGCTTCTCCGTTAAGGCCTCCCCTTTAACAGGCCTCCTCCAAGGCAAAATTCCCCGCCCGGATGAACACTCCCCCTATCACAGAGGCTACAGCCTCTTCTCCTATCCAAGTCCCCGCCCAAGAATAGACTGTCTCCCGAGCGAAAGACCAGCCCAGGGACTTCGCGACCCTCTTTCTTCCACCTTCGAGCCAACAATCCCCTGCGGTCCTAGCACCTTCTACCCGCTCCAAGGAACGCTCCAAGGGACAGTATATCTTCTCCTCCTCCTTTTAACTACCGTCCCTTCAGGTCTTAGATCCAGCCCCATCGGGCTCTTCCCCCCTTCACTGTCATGTGCAACTTCACGGTGATCTAGCTGACTCCTAGAAAGTCACCGTCGACCAGATTTTGAAATGTCCTCAACAGGACCTAGCCGACCTATTGTCCCTACAGCTAATGGCGGTTGTCTTACCTGATTCTTCTTTATGCACTTCTGCCACTGATAATCCCATCCTCATTCTTTGCAGATTTCTGTCATGGGACTGAGCCTTGCCCAATATGTGGCTGATTTACATTGGGAAAATGAGGCGCTCCGAGCTCGGCTTCAAAAGTTGACGTCTCCTTTGACTGCAGGTCAGGCTGTCGATCTGACGACCCTTGAGAGCCTGATCTAATCCCATTTATAGGAGGCGGAGTATAGAACTCAAACCTCCTGGGGCTTAACCCGAGCAGAGTTTGTAAGGGTGCAATCTCTGGAGACCACCTTGAAGACCAGCTCCGCCAAATTGAAGTCTGAGGGGCTGAGGCGCATCCAAATCCTGGCGGACCTAGAGGCGAGGGAAACAGAGGTCGCCACCCTCTCTTCACGGCTGCAGGAGCTCCAAGAGGCATATAACTCTCTGGAGAGGGACCTGGTGGCCCAAAAGACAGATCTATCTTCTAGCGCTGATTAGGAAGCTACCCTTCAGAAACAGTGGGAGGTATCCATGGCTACCCTCAAGTCTCTTCAGGCGGACCTCTCTAGGGCCTAGGACGAGGCCGCCATGACACATTAAGAGCTAGCTATGGTCCAAGTTGATACAAACAAGGCCAAGGGTGAGCTGAAAGACTATCAAGCCGGCGAGGCTACTCGTCTAGAAGCTTACAAGGCCGCCTTCATTGCTTCCAAAGAATTTAGAGCTAAGATAGGTAATCTCATTGACCAGATGGTTTGCTATAGCAGTGTGGGGGCCCTGCTGCAGCTCTATGAGAAAGGTTTTCTTCTGTCAGCCCCTCCTGACGACTTCTTGGACCAAACTCGCCTTCTCTTAGAGCTTCCTGATGAAACTTTTCCCTCGTTTGACTGACTTGGGTCCACTTTCAATTGCCTTTTTGGTAGCATAAGACTCCAAACTTCCTAGTAACTGTGGGTGCGATACATTGTGAAGTTTTGTGCCAATGAACTTGTTGTCCGTGTGTGGCGTGGTATTCAAATAACTACAAAGTCTAGTTAAGTCCCTTGGGCCCCTTCTCTAGCTTTGTAAATTGGTTGAGTGTTGGCAGCTTGCGTGAAAAGGATGGTTAGTTTATTACCCGAGATGGCGTTATATAGGGTCGCTACCCTGATCGGGCACTACTTCCTCTTTCCTACTCTATCTCCCCGACCAGGTTAGCTAATAGAGCTACTCAATTGGTCCCAAATCATCGCAATGCGTAATGATTGCAAGGTCTTTTTATCTGCCCACGTTGGAACTATTAGAGCCTAGTCCATTTATGAGATCAGAAAGGTGTCCACTCTAGTTTTCCCACGTGTCTTTTGCTACGTCATTTTCTAACAGGACTTTTCTGGCACAATTTACGAGGGCAATCGAACGACCAACCTTACTCCTATGCACACGATTAATGTCAGCTTCCCAATTCACAGACCATAGGATCGACGCTGATGTCGAGGCCCTCTGTGTTCCCCTTAATAACTATAAATATCCCCCTTCTACCTCTCCCCTGAACCTCTTGCCTCTAGCTTCAGTCTTCCTCTTGTTTTTGTTGCCTTCAGTGCTCTGCCTCCTTTATTTTATGCTCGCAACCCCTCATGGATTCCCCTATGCTTGCATACACGACCGGAGTCTCGACCTTCACTGGTGTAGATCTGGATTACCTCTGCTTTACGTATGAAGTCCCTATGGCCATGCATATTATCATTCCTTCTGAGGTTCATAGGGTTTTTTCTCCTCCGGTAGGTTATGTGACTTTTTTCAAAGAGCAACTTGTCGCTAGCCTCCGCTTTCCTATCCACCATTTCTTCTCTAACGTGAGTCGCTACCTCCGCATTCCTCTCTGTTAACTTACTCCCAACTCCATGTGGATCCTGTGTGGGTTCGTTCTCCTTTGGGAAGTGTGTGACATCCCTTGGACTCCCCGTCTGTTCCACTACTTTTTTACCCCTCGTCGTCACAACGAGGACCTTTTTTGTCTCCAAGCCCATACCCGTACTATCTTCTTTGTGTTGGACTGCATTGACCGGTTAGAAGGGGGGTTGAATAGCCTTGCATAAATTAAAACACAACCCTTCTTTAACTTTTAAAAGAGCACTTGCATATAATTAAATAAAGAAAGCAATAAATTAAAAGAAGAGGCTCACAGACTTGACTTAGTTACAACCGGGGAGGTTGTTAATCCAAGGAATGAATCACACACTAAAGATATCTCCTTCAGGCGGAGAAGCCTCTTACAGCAGTGAAAGCGCAAAAAAGAGAAGCTAAACTAGAAATGGAAGCTCACAAGTGTTGTATTGCTAATTCTTGTTCTGATGAAAAGTTTCTGGACCAAGGTTGTATTTATATCCTTGGTCAGGGCGCCTGGAGGGTTCCAGGCGCCTGAGAGGGGATAAAACTTTATCCCCGATGCAACTGTCAATGTCCACGTCAATATTGATAAACTTGAGGTTCCGAGCGCCCGGACCCTTAAAGTCAATCTCGTTGACTTTTTATGTTCGGGCCCTCTGCTCTGGTTTAGCTCGCCTCATTCTAGGTCTTCCGCTCCGGCTCCGCTTGTTTGGGTGATTTCAGCTAACCAAAATAAGGCTCACCCGAACCCAATTTCGACATTCTTGAGCAACCTTCCGCTCCGGCTTCTCATCCCTCGGAAATGTCGCGCGCTTCATTCTCGTCCGCCCGCGTACTCTTCCGGAGCGCCTCGTCCCTCGGACGCACCGAGCCCGTCGGCTCTCTCCTGTGTCGTCCTTCTCGCTAGCTGCATCTTTTACTCGACTCCATGTGCTCCTAAACTCCTGCACACTTAGACACAAGGTTAAAACACCACAGGACTTTTTGATGTGACACAAGATAGGGTAAATAGACATAAAAGTAAAACAAACAATATTGCAATAAAGTGCAAAAATAAAAAAATTTGTAATCTACCTCCCCCTAGACTTAACATTTTCTTTCTCCCCCTATGATCACATAAAAAATGGGATACCAAGAGAAAATCTAAGGGTAATAATTTTGAACAGTTTTAAAAATTTTGAAACTTATTTCAATACTTTTTTAGAAAAAATTTCTAAGCAGAAGAAAAAAAAATCTAAGTTAAAAAAATTCTAAGTTTAAACAATTTTGTAAAAAAAATATTCTAGAAAAAAAAATTCTAAATTTTTGTAAGTATAAATATTTTTGAGAATTTACAAATGAATTGAGTAACCTTTTAAAGTATTATTTAATTTTAATTTAATTTAATATTTTTTCAGTTAGTCAATTAAACTTTTTATTTCAATAGTTGGCTTCCAGGCAGTGGCGAGATACTAGGTCTTTTTGGTTATTGGAACAACAACCACTTTTTAGACAAAGCCTCATAAAGAAATTAAATATTTAATTTTCTCGCTGAAAGCGCTAAGTCTAATTATAATACTAATTTAAATTAGTAAATTTTCTAAAGCTTGTATTTGATGAACATGTATGATTTTTCAAGTTATCTACCCGTATTTTCAAATTTTTATTTTCTAATTTTACTTTGTCTAACTCTTCTAATGGGCAAGATTTATCTAGAATTAATTTTAAATTTTTAATCTCTTTTTCAAATCTCTAGCAATCTTTAGTTAATAATTTAATGAACTTAAATAATTTATCGGGAGGAAAAGATCGTATTTGACTTACCTTGTCGATCTTGTTATCCGTGTCTCCCCCTGAACTGTTGCTTTCTTCCGACGTAGCTCCCCCCTTCATCGATTCTCATTTCAGATGAGCTTGAATCGTAGTCCTCATCTTGATGACTTGCTATTAACGCAAGTTCGGAAAAAGCCTCAACTTTCGATTTGGACGATGTATCGTCCCACATCATTTTTAGTGTCTTGAATTTGTTCATTTGGACAGACTTCTTTCCTTTGTCCTTGCTTCTTAGCTTGGGACAGTTGTCCTTGACGTGCCCTTCTTCATTGCAGTGGTAGTATCGGATCATCCTTTTCTTTCTACCCTACGGATGGTTAGTTTTTCTAGGTTTACATAATTTCTTAAAGCGCCTTATTATCATTACTAGTTCCTCATTGTCGAGAGAAGACTCTGACTCAGGTTCGTCTCTCGATGCTTTGAGGGTGACATTGTGCTTTGTCTCCTTCGTACCTGCACATCTCAATTCATGCACTTCAAATGTGGAAAATAATTCTTCTAAGGAAATAGTTTCTAAGTCCTTAGATATATAAAAAGTATCTACTAGTAATGCCCATTTTATGTTCCTAGGGAAGGCATTAAGAGCGTACCTTAGTGAATCTCGGTTACTTACCTTTTCTCCGAGATTTGAGTGTCCGGTGATGAGCTCCTTAATCCTCGAGTGGAGATGCGCAATGGTTTCATCCTCTCCGAATTACAGGTTGATGAGTTGGTTACGAAGTAAATCCTGTCTCGCGAGCTTGGTTTCGGACGTCCCTTCATGTAGCTCAAGGAACTTCTCCCAAATTTCCTTTACTGAGTTATAGGTGCCGATCCGGTTGACTTCTTGTAGCGGAAGGACGCTTAGCAGATGGAACTCTGTTTTGCCATTTGCCACGTAGTCGGCCTGCTCCTTTTTCGTCCACTAGTATTCCTCCTTACCTTCGGATGCTACAAAACCGAACTTCATTATTAAAAGTAATTCAAAGTTGGTTTTAAAAAAATACCTGCATTCGCTTTTTTCAACTAGCGAATTCTCCTTTGAACTTCGACAGGTATATGCTTGGTCCGACCATTGATTCGATGCTTCGATCGGCGGTTAGTCCTCCTGAAGCATCCTGGCTCTGATACCACTTGTTAGACTGCGTTGACCGGCTAGAAGGGGGATTGAATAGCCCTGCACAAATTAAAGCATAACCCTTCTCGAACTTTTAAAAGAACACTTGCATATAATTAAATAAAGAAAGGAATAAACTAAAAGAAAAGGCTCATAGACTTGACTTGTTACAACCGACAAGGTTGTTAATCCAAGGAATGAATCGCACACTAAAAAGATCTCCTTCAGGCGGAGAAGCTTCTTACAGCAGTGAAAGCGCAAAAAACAGAAGCTAAACTAGAAATCAAAGCTCACAAGTGTTGTATTGCTAATTCTTGTTCTGATGAAAATTTTCTGGACCAAGGTTGTATTTATAGTCTTGGTCGGGGCACTTGGAGGGTTCCATGTGCCTAGGAGGGGATAAAACTTTATCCACGATGCAACAATCAACGTCCACGTCGATATTGATAAACTTGAGTTTCCGTGCGCCCGGAAGGGTTCCGGGCGCCCGGACCCTTAAAGTCAACCTTGTTGACCTTTTTGGTCCAGGTCCTTTGCTCCGGTTCAGCTCGTCTCGGTCCGGGTCTTTCGCTCTAGCTCCGCTCTCTTGGGTGATTTCAGCCAACCGAAATAAGGCTCACCTGAACCCAATTTTGGCCTTCTCGAGCAACCTTCCGCTCCGCCTTCTCGTCCCTCGGAAACACCGCGCGCTTCCTTCTCATCCGCCCACGTACTCTTCCGCAGCACCTCGTCCCTCGGATGCACCGAGCCTGTTGGCTCTCTCCCATGTCGTCCTTCTTTTGCTCGACTCCCTGTGCTCCTAAGCTCCTGCACACTTAGACTCAAGGTTAAAATACCACAAGATCTAACTTAATTTATTAATCACATCAAAACAACTTTGGGGTTCCAACACTTCGCTCTCATCCCATCCTCGGAATCAGAGTGGAAGGATAAATATTTTTCCTTCATTTTCCCATCGTGTGGAGTGGCGTACTTAGTGGCAATCATCCCTTCCTTCGGCACCCTATCTGGGAGATTATCGGACCGACCCCTTCTTTATGGACGCATATGCACAACTGGAAGATTGGCACTTCGACTTACTTCTGCTTCTAATGGAGAATGTGCTATTTCTATTCAGGTTGAGCCGCATATCTTCAAAGCTACCGCACTCTCTAGGTAAGAACTACCCTTCCCTGACATGCCTTTATCATCTTATTCTAATTCTGATGCTTTCTTGCAGTGAATACTCTGACTCGAGCATCCCTAACCAGGCCTCTTCCTCTGAGTGATTTGGAAATAATCCGTCGAGGCTGCATAATTTTGGATAGGCGAGGTCTTTCGCATCTTGCTCCACCTACTATCGGGGTAGCGACCCCAACTGTTGCTCATCCTGCTGCTCGGGTAGCCTCGCATGTCTGCTTTGTTACTGAGCCCGTGAGGTGCACTCCTCCAGTTCCTCCTGCTCGTCGGCCTCTGACTCCATCAGAGGAGTCAGACTCGGATGAACCCGCTTTCACGACGGCCAAGAAACAGACCTGTAGAGTCGCGCCCAATAGTTGTGGGTCGTAGTTCGACTCAAGCACCTAGGTCGGCTTCGTCTTCCACTTTAGACCTCCGAATCTCAGTCAGCTCCACCACTCCTTCAGAAGGCCAACCCAGGGGCCCTCGAGAGAAGACATCAGTCGTTGAAGAAGAGATTGCTACAGAGCTACCCTTTGCGCCAGCGTCCCAGGCTACACCAGATGCCCCGCCCAGGCCTTCTTCCTCCATAGAGAAGCCTCATATGCCAGCGTCTCAAGCTACCCCAACTACCCAGGCCGGACCTTCCTCCTCCCGACCATCTGCCTCTACTCATCCTGACCCCAACGAGACCACTGCTGGGCCATTGCAATCACAACCCCTTAACTATCACCATTACCGAGCCACTAAGCCCTTAGAATGGGGCTTGCGTCATCAATCAAATGCCAAGACTAGCCATCTCACACTGCAGGGAGAACTAGAGACTCATTGGGAAGAGAGTCTACAGCAAATGCATACTCTCCCCCTTCCCGCTCAACTGGATCGATTCTTTGTAGAGGCTGCTGCGGTAGGCCCTCACTCTTCCTTACTGCTCCTCTTTTCTTTATTCTAACCACTTATTTACCTACACAGATTTTTGCTGAGTCCCTAGTATTGATTCAGACGTTCTCCTTCCTGTATCAGCAGAACAAAATTTTAAAGGATAGCATGGCCGACCTGGAGTCCCAACTATCTGACCCTTCTTCGATTGTCGTCCAGCTACAAACAGAGGTAGAAAATTTAAGAAAAGCAAACACATCCAAGGAATAGCTCCTTAGTGAGCCTTAATGGAGGTTAACCGGTTGCGGGATGATAAAATGTAACGCCCAAAAATTCTCGAAATTATTTTAGAAATATTCTATGATTTTTCTGGAATTTTAGGATATTTTTACAGAATTTTTAGAATAGCAGAAGTAGCAAAAATAAATAGAATCGTAAAACAGCTTAAGCGAGAATTGAACCCGAGACCTATTGGGTTCTATGACTTAAGGTGAACTCTATTAACCAAGTGAACCCAGCAGGGCCGTGTTGAAAGGAAAGGGGAACAATTATATTTATATTTGAGTTGGAACGAATTACCACTTAATATAAATAGGGGATTTAAGTGAGGAATTGTTATTTTCTTAAACGAGAAAACCTTTCCCTCAAACCCTTACACGCCAACCCCTTCTCCTCCCTCATCTCTCGGCGCCAACCACAAGCAAGGCTAGGGTTCCGTCTCAAGGGTTCCAGGAGCACCTTCCGGCGATGACTCCGACACGAGGGTGTTCCTCTCCGCGAGAAGAGCACGTAGACGCAAGAGGATCATCGAGGGAATCGTCTCCACCGGAAAACTAGCGATCAGATCGTAAGGAAATCTAGCGCAGGATATAAGAAACCCCTCACCTGCAGTATAAGTAGTTTCCGTATGATTTTTATGCATTAGTTTAGATATATGCAGTTTTTGGCACATAGGGTGTGCACTAGCGCACACCGAGTGCCCGATTAAATGCTTAGCTCAAGTAAATGTCACCATAGGCATTTTAATAGCTTAGATAAATGCAATAGAAGCATTTTTCAGCTCATATAGTCTTGCTACAGCTTTTATGGGACTAGATGTCCAATGGGTGGGCTCCCACAGTCGCCTCTAGGTTCAGACAACCTAGTTCTAGGTTTAGATAACCTAGTAAAAGCAAGACCAGAAATATTAGCTATGTTCAGTATTTTACTTTTCAGTGGCACTGTACTGGATTAGATATCCATTGGGTTGGACTCCCACAGTCGTCCCTAGGTTCAGATAACCTAGTAACACTACTAAATTCGGGACTTGCAAACCCAGGTCTAGTTAGGGATGCGCGCATAGCACGTACAGATGCCGGGCCCATCAGCAACATGATTATTATTTTAATCTACTTATATATATAGTTTTCAAGATTTCATAAAATAGTCATGTGAATTTAGGACAGCTTTAGCATCAGAATAGTATTAGCTTAACTCAGCTTTTGTATCAGTTTAGTTTTCTGTTGATACAACATGATAGTTTATGATTAGCTCTTATTGCCATGATAAGTTTCTTAGTCCTATGTGTTGTATGCCATGCCATGCTTAGCATTTTCAGTATGTGTTTCAAATAGCATGTTTTAAAAACATAAATTACATCGTATGCATGTTTTTGTGAGGTAGATGGTTTCTTACTAAGCTCTCAAGCTTACAGATACTATTTTCCTTATACTGCAGATAAAGGTAAAGGGAAAATGGACTAGCAGAGGCTGGAGGTCAATGCAATGATGAAGATGTGTGTGGAAGGAACTTGGAGTAAAGATCTTGGAGAAATTAGCAAACTAAGACTTTAGTTTTTCATATAGTGTTATTTTCCGCACTTCTAGTTATTTTAATGTTTGAATCATGAAAGGCCTGGTTAGATTGTTAGTGCTCATGCTTATAATGTCAGTTAATCGTTATTAGTATGTTTATAACCAGGTTAGAACTTGTATATGTGAATTTGGCACGAAATAGTGCTGAAATCAGAGTTTATTGCTGATATGGGTTAGGTTTTGAGGGTCTCCCGATGAGGAAAGAAAAGGAAGAAAGAAGAGCAAAAAAGTTAGGTATAATATCGATCGGGACATACCTCCCGGGTAAGCTAGTCTAATATCGACCGGGACATACCTCCCTGGCAAAGTTAGGTATAATATCGATCGGGACATACCTCCCGGGTAAGTTAGTCTAATATCTACCGGGACATACCTCCCGGGTAAGCTAGTCTAATATCGACCAGGACGTACCTCCTGGGCAGAGTTAGGTATAGTATCGATCGGGACATACCTCCCGGGTAAGTTAGTCTAATATCAACCAGGACATACCTCCCTGGCAAAGTTAGGTATAATATCGATCGGGACATACCTCCCAGGTAAGTTAGTCTAATATCAACCGGGACATACCTCCCGGGTAAGCTAGTCTAATATCGACCGGGGCATACCTCCCTGACAAAGTTAGATATAATATTGATCGGGACATACCTCCCGGGTAAGTTAGTCTAATATCAACCGGGACATACCTCCCGGGTAAGCTAGTCTAATATCGACCGGGACATACCTCCTGGGCAAAGTTAGGAATAATATCGACCGAGGCATACCTGTAACGCCCGCCCTCCCTGCTAACCCTAAGGGACGGGGCTACGATACTCCATGTACAAATTTTTCTTTTTAAAACAGCGGAAAACTTAAAATAATTTTCTTAGTTTAATAAAAACTTTTCTTTTGTTTTTCTTTTCATCAAATCTGAACTACACTATCATGGCATCAATAACATGATATCAAAATTAGTAGGAACATACATCAAGTCACACATACGATACTACAATTCATGATACCAAAGCATAGTTCTTTAAAAGTTTTTAAAGCAGGTTCTTATTTGGTTGCCTAGCCACTGCCACACACATCTCCTTGCCTCTCCTGCTGCTCCTTTAGCTCATCTAGCTTTTTCCTTTATCTGTGGTACAAGGAAAGTAAGCTATGAGCACTCATGGCTCAGTAAGTTCCTTTCCTACTCACTAAAACCAAAAATCATCACATGATCAAAGAATGTCTCAACATAACATGATCTCAACTAGTCATGGCATAACATATCATACTCTTTAAGCATATCATGCAGCATAACAAAATCATAACTAGTCATGGCATATCATCTCTTAAAGCATAGCATGAAACATAACATAATCATATCTAATCATGGCATATCATAGTATCATCATAAGGTGGCATGGCATATCAAGCTCTTAAAGCATAGCATGAAACATAACATAATCATATCTAATCATGGCATATCATAAATCATAGCATCATCACAACATGATCATAAGGTATATGCAATATGATTTTGAAAACATGTATCCGAAAAAACATGTGTATGTCTCATGATCTTTAAAACCATTTCTTCTTACATATATACTTGAACATAATATCAACATAATCAGGGCCCCGGCTTGTACCACACATAGATAAATCACGTAGATATGCGCGCTTCCTAAGTATATCCAAGGTAGCAAGTCTTGAATCATACTAGGAACTAGGTCCGGATCACACAGCCATAGACCTAGGGGCGTACTAAGGAGCCCATCCCTTTGTTTTTACTAGCCTGGATCACACAGCCAAAGGCCTAGGGGCTGATTAAGAGCCCACCCTTGGTACAAGCCTTACAAAGTAAAGTAGCATGTATAAAAATGCATCATTTAGTCACATAGCATATCATAGAAGTATGCATCACTTAGGCATACGTTATGTCATAAAAGTATGCATCACTTAGGCATACATCATATCATAAATAGTATGCATCACTTAGGCATACATCATGTCATAAAAAATATGCATCACTTAGGCATACATCATGTCATAAAAGCATGCATATTTTCACCACATAGCATATCATGAGAGCATGCATATTTTAAGCACATAACATATCATCAAAGCATGCATATTTCTATCCACATAGCATATCATGAAAGCATGCATAATTTAAGCACATAGCATATCATCCAAGCATGCATATTTCTATCCACCTAGCATATCATGAAAGCATGCATATTTTAAGCACATAGCATATCATCAAAGCATGCATATTTCTATCAACATAGCATATCATGAAAGCATGCATATTTTAAGCACATAGCATATCATCAAAGCATGCATATTTCTATCCACATAGCATATCATAAAAGCATGCATATTTTAAGCACATAGCATATCATCAAAGCATGCATATTTCTAAGCACATATCATATCATGGAAAGTATAAATCACAAGCATACATGTTTAAGCATAAGGGTGTATCATGTGATTATACTATCATAAGAAACATGGTAACATAGTTAGCTTGGGTTCTAAGCTTCCTAATCCCTTGGGTTCTTATCATGGCCGAACCCCCCCTTAGATCTCAATTTAGGTAAAAACAACCTCCAAGCATGTGGAACCTAAATTATCATCACATCAATTTCATAGGAAGCATTATAAGCATGATTAACTTGGTTTCTAAGTTCTCCAAGTTCCTAAACTTCATGTGGCCGAACCCTATCAGGTGTGAAACAAGGTCCCAAATGTCATGAAAGCATGGAAACCTTAAACCATATTTATAGCATTTTTTTCCAAGTAACATAGTAAGCATATTTGAGCTAGTTCCTAAGTTCTTCAAGCCCTTAACATATGTCATGGCCGAAATTTAACAAGTATTCATTAGAGCTAAAAGCAAGCATACAAGCATGTGAACTTGAACTAACATCATGTATAAATTCATAATAAGGCATCATACAATGGGTATGGCCGAAACTTACCCTAGCCTCATTTTAGGTCATTAAACAACATATAGCATGAGAACTTTGGCTTTCTACTTATCATATTTCATGTAGAGTGACATGAGCATATTTAATTTTTGTTCTAGGGTTTCTAGGGCATCTATCCCTTCATGGCCGAAACATACAATGGTCCATTTAGGTCATGGAAAAATTATACAAGCATGTGACTCAATCAACATATTATCATATTTCCATAAGAATCATTTTTAACACAATTGGTTTCAATTCTAAGGCCTCTAGGTCATTTAAACCCTACTTGGCCGAGACTCATCAGTGTTTAAATTTGCTTCAAATAGCCTAAAAGCATAGGAAGTCATACAAGTTTCATAGCATGTATAAAGACAAGCATAATAAACACACATGTGAATTGTGTCTTAGGCTTCCTAGGTTCCTTTCCTTTTTCTTTTATTTTTCCTCATGGCCGAAACCTACCAATCTCTAAACTAGGTTTTAAGTGGCCTAAATCATGGAAAACCTAAGTAAGTTTCATGGCAAAAATTACTAAGAACATCATATACAAATTTGGTTCATAAACAAGCTAGGACCCTTGTGATCTTACATGTCATATATCATGTAACTAAATTCTCTATACCCTAATTAAGCATGAGAGCATTAAACAACTTTCATATCTTAATATTACAGAGGTCTTGAGCATGTTAAAATTTTGTTTAAGCTTTTCTAAGCTATCCATCTTATCATGGCCGAAAATCTTAATGAAGAGTTCATGAATTTCTAGCAATATTCAACATGCAATTCTTTAAGAGAACTCTATATTCTATCATATAAACATGGTTACTTAAATTTAAAGGTCTTCCTAACCCTAAGCTCTTTTCTTGGCCGAAACATATGAGTGGATTTCTTTTGGTTCCAAGTAACTTTCAAGCAAGAAAACCAATAAAATACCCTTAGTAATTCATGGAGGGAATCTTGTACTAGTTTGGTTAAACAATGATTTCCCTAACCTCTTTAAAATATCTTTGGCCGAAATTCTAGGGTTAGGTACTCCTCTGACCAAGCATCATATAGGTATAAAAACATGAAGGAAAACCTTCCTACATAGCATAGAAAAATATCATGAAATGAGGACTTGTTTAAACCTTCCTAGATTTGAAAACTCTTCTTTGGCCGAATTTTTCTTAAATTCTATTCTAGGTTTTCTAATCCTCATAAAATCCGAAAAGCACATAAAACTCCTTGTACCACAGGTGAGGGGAAGCTTACTTCCTTTTCGCTTGTGGATCTAAGGTGTGGTGATGGAAGAAGTAGCCTCTTCTTCTAGTTCCCTTCCCTTGATTTCCTTGCTAAGTCCTCCTTGTATCTTAGGCTTTCTTAGGAGAAAACCTTGGCTTGGGCGGAAGATGGAGGAGAGGGGACTGAGGGTTCAGTGAGGGAGAGGGAGGATGAGGGGAAATGAGAGAAAAATATACTTTTCCCTTTACATCATTTTTTTTATATTAAGGGGGAAGAGGTAGCAAAATTGGTTTTTGCTTTCCTTCTCCTTTAACCCATTTTCTATTTTCTTTTATTTATTTTATTTTCTAATTTATTCTCATCATTTATGATGAGAACAAGGGGGAATGAATCCCCTTCATTCTCCATTTAATGTCACGGCAAGAGGGGGAAAAGAGAGAGAAAGGGAGGAAGGCAAGTTGCCTTTCTCTTGCTCTTTTCTTGCTTTCTCTTCTTAGATCTTTACTCCTATCTTTATCATGCATTCCCTTTCCTTGCTATCAATATCTTCTCTCTATCCCAATTGGTTTCTACTAATTAATTCTATAAATTATAATATAAGAGGTTCAAGGTTCAATCCTTGACCTCCTCTTCATTTTATTTCTTTTTGCTTCAACTCACTTCTTATTATTTTTCTAAGGAAAAATTCATCATTCTCTTATTTATCTTAAAAGCTTAGTGGGTGTTACAATACCTCCCTGGCAAAGTTAAGTATAATATCGACCGGGACATACCTCCCTGGTAAAGTTAGGTATAATATCGATCGGGACATATCTCCCGGGTAAGCTAGTATAATATCTGCTGGGACATGCCTTCCAAGAGGAGATAAGACCGGTCGATTGACCTATGATAGAGAAATGCATTTAATAGAATATAATGATTCCGATCAATATAAGGAATATTGGTGTATGGAATTAATTACAGCCAGAGGGGTAAGATATCCACAGTATGCAACTATATGACAGAAAATATATATTGCCTTGGCGGGAAATGCGTTTTCACATTATGTTGCAGGTACTAAACGACAAAGAAGGTACATCTGGGGTACGAAAAAGATTCCTTAAAAATCATCTACCACAAGTACGTAGCTGACGTCATCTCATAACGAATTCTAATAAACCGGGGTCCACTTCATGACTACGGAGGTTATATGAAGTGGTATAAAAGGGGGAATCCTCTCCATTGGCAAGGTAAGTTCACAAGTTCACATCATTGTACACATTCATAACCCTAGTTTTTCAACTACTGTTCATCTTCTTCTTCCTTCATCCACACCTAGAGAGATTACTGACTTGAGCATCGGAGGACCTAGCCAGGGATTCCCACCCCGGTCTCAGGTCACTGACGATAGTGTTCTTTGATCTGGTGTGCTCAGGAAGTCTTGGAAGCTTCAGATTGGGGTTTCTTCTCTTCAGATCTGGTTTCTTTCTTCGTCATCAGGTCTTCATACAAGTAAAGTTTCCGGTGACTCTACTTTTTCCCGATCCACTTTGGGTTTCTCGGATTGGTATTCGGTAGACATTATTCTTCATCAGCACGGTGGGTTTCTTTTTTCCGGATCTTCGTCGTGTCCAGCTTCTCAGACAGGATCAATTGCAAAATCAGAAACCCCAATCGATCGGTCGATCGATTGGAGGCTTCTCAATCGATCAGCCGATCGATTGAGAAGTTCGTACCGCGAACAGAAAGCTTCTGGATCGATCAGCCGATCGATCCGGATGCAGTCTGTCGCGAACAGAAGGCCCTGGGATCGATCGCGGGATCGATCGGGGGGAATTAGCCTCGCGAACAGAGAGCTCCCGAATCGATTCTTGGATCGATTGATTAGCCTGGATCGATCAGCCGATCGATCCATAATTTTACCCGAGTACAGTAACGAGCTGAATCGATCACTGGATCGATTCGACCATTCCAATCGATCCGTGGATCGATTGGGAGGCCTGATAACAGCTGGAAAACCCTTAGCTCAGTTCCTTGACCATGGGGGATGTAGAATATGTCATGAATAGTTAGATTACACCCCTTAGCACACATAGAATAAAGAAATGATAATAACTTAGCAAAGTTTTTAATTAGTACAACTTCCGCATCTAGATTTAGTGATGATCATGGATATAGTTTAGCACAGCATAATGTGACGGTCCGACCTTACAGCCTAGCCAATAGAAGGCGGGTCGTTACATAAAAGGAGACTGGAGGCTCTGCACTAGTCGGCTAAGACTGACCGCCAAGAGGCGATGTCCCTCAAGGAGAAGATACAATCAGAGTTGACTCAACAAAATGCAGCCCTTGAGGACTTAAGACTTATGCATAAGCATGAGATGGATTATTTGACCCAGGAGCTGCATTCCAAGGATATGCTCCTCCTAGACCAGAGAAGGGATCTGGAGTTTCAAGCAACAGAGCTGGGTTCTTTGCAGACAGAGTTGTCTCAGGCTCATTCTGCCTTATCTAGCTCCGTTATTGCCTTAGAGGCTTATAAGGTCGGGGAGAGCGATCGTCTATAGGCGAGCCAAGAAGAATATTTATGCTCTTTAGAGTTTGGCTTGCAAGTGGGGGATCACTTCGTCAAATCTATGGCTTATGGTGCGGTAGGAGCACTTCAACAATTCAAGGAGGGAGGGTATATGTCCCCCAATCCTCCTGAGAACTTCTTGGATTATCATCGGATCCTCAAAGAGATTCCTAATAATGTATTCTCAGAATTTAAATAACCCTTTTTATTGTACATGAACATTTGCCCATTGTACTTAATGAAAATTAATCTTTACTATACTTGCTGCTACTTCTTTTTTAGATTTACGTCTTTTCCTTAGTCCTTACTCAGTGGACACTAGGCAGGTTCCGCATTTATAGAGAAATTTATTTTGTTATAACTTGTCACCACTCACCATAAAATACAAAAAACGACATCAAGTATATAGGGCATACAATTTTAATAGGGCATACAATTTTAATAGGGCATCAAAATTGAACCACGGTGATCCTTAAAATCAAGAACAATACAATTTTAAACCATCCCACTTAACAGATATAAGCATTAGTATATAGGGCATCAAGTATACTAATTTGAAAATTGAATACTTATATAATATAGCAGTTACATTCTGATCTCAATACTAATAAAACTAACAGTGGTAATGTGCTTGTTTTAGGAACAAAGCTCTTAGATAATCCTTTTTAAGGAAGCATCTTAGTCAATATTCCTTGTTATATTGGTATGGATAGCAACGGTAAAGTAGGTGCCTATGAAAGCAACATTATCATCGGTACAAGAAGATTTAGGAAGGAAACCAGACATATTAGATATGATAGGTAGAGGACCTGATTGGATGGAAGCTAATATATGGAATGACTTGATTAAAATTCATTGGAATAAAGAAGATCACAAGATCAAATGTGAAATTGCATGGAAGAATAAAATGACAGCGAAGGATGGGTCTACTACCAAACATACTAGGGGTTCAATTTCTTTTGGAGCACACCGTGAGAGAATGGTAAACCTCCTTTTCTAACATGTTTATTCCAATAATTTACACATCTGATAAATTTATTAAATATTTGACATTTAGATATAAATTCAATGTATCTCATTTGTGTTATTTTATATTGACATATATTATGTATGATTGTAGAAAAAAGATTTGGGACGAGATGTGGATGAATTTGAGGTTTTTGAATAAATGCATAAAAGAAAGCAAGATACTGGAGAGTTTGTGGATAACAAATCGACTCGAGTTAGTGTAAGTCAACATAATTAATTATTCATTAATTTTCTATTAGCTTATATTAATTCTTACTTGTTGGTTTTTATATTTGTTAAACTAATATAAGTTCTTGTAATATGGACAGGAACAATATAAAGAGAGACAAAATGTTGATGATCAGTCTACTCGACCTTCATTCAATCTCAAATCATGGTGTGATGTGGTGGGCACCCCATGTAAGGGGAGGGTGTACGGATTTGGACGCAATCAACATTTTAGAAGATCATACAATGGAAATTCCCATGAAATGTGCTCTCATGAGAAGAACAAGGAATTATCTCAAGAAATTGAAGACATGTGTGCTATTAGCAAGAGGATGGAGGAAGAAATTATTGAAAGCAAAAATAAATTAGAACTCATTATCAAAGAAAATAGGCAGAGGGAATAACAACTTATCGAGGAAGGTAGAAAAAGAGAAGAAAATCTAAAAGAGATGGTTCGTAAAATGATTCAAGAGGCGGGATATACAAATCATTTATATCCAGGAGGATATGGTCATCGTGATAAGCCAAATAAAGATTAAATTACTTTATCTTTGATTAATGGTTAAATGTATTTAGATGATGTAAATATTTATTTATTTCAATATTAATTTTATGATACTTTGCATTAAAAACTAATTGTTTTAAATATTTTAAATTTGTTTGAAATGTGTGCTTGTTAAAAGTATCATGTAGATGATAAATTTAAAAAATAATATAAATTTAGTGATAAATTGAAAAATGAAGCTATATACAAATTTATAAATAAAATTATAAATGGATTAATAAATAGATTAAAATCATATTTAATATGTTATTTGAGACAAATTAATGATGAATTTAAAACAAAATTTGCGACCGAATTTATAAATCAAATTATAAATGAATTTATAAACAAATTAAAATTATATTTTTTATGTAATTTGAGACAAACTAATGATGGATTTAAAACAAAATTAGAAATAGAATTTATATTTTCAATTAATTTCATTTGGTCAAATAAAAATATATTCACAAATAATTTTTTAATTTGTTTTTGAAATTTGAGACGGAATATTTCCGTCTCAAATTTAGTTACGGGGGTTTCACTAACGGATATTTGAAACAGAATATTCTGTCTCAAATATTCTTTAGAGACAGAAAAATGACTTTCAGAGACGAAATTTTTCGTCTCTGAAGCCCTGTTTTCTTGTAGTGTTGGTACATTTCATGACTCATCTAGAATCCCAAACAAGGTTCACTTGAGATCCATTGACCATGGGTCTCATCTTAACTCATTAAGCTCCCTCTAGAGCTCCTAATCTTGAATACGTCATCCTTGTTATAATTATATGCAACCCTTGCATATTCCTTCTTATTGCCCTTGGATGACTCTCCCTTACCCTTAGTTGTTCCTCCCTTGCTATTATCATGTGATACCCTAGCATATGATCTTTTTTTTACCTTGGAGGAACTATACCGGTATCCCAAACTCAATCTATCCTTGTTGGGTCATTGGCTACCCAACACCATACCTAATTTCTTAGATCCAACATTAAATCTCTCTAGGATTTTCTCCAAATTATCAAGTTTCGCCTTCAAAGCTTGATTTTTCTTTTCTAGACTCCTAATTCTAGACTCTTGTTGCCCACCTTGGGCATTCCTAGACCTACCCATCCTTCTAAGCATGTGTCTATTTGAAAAGTTAAAATCAACAATAGATAGTATATTTGAACTCCTTGCAATATCAGAAATCCACAGGAACTGAAATGGTAGTAGATTTTAGTCAAAATCCACTAATGGACCTAGAGAGCTTCAATTGCACCCATTTTAGCTCCTATGGATTTCTGAGGTTGCAAGGAATTCAAATATGCTATCTATTGTTTATTTTGGCTTCTCGAAAAGTGTTAAAATATTTTTAGACGAATTGGCATGCAAAAGAGACGAAAGAAAAAAAGAGGAGAAGAAAGAGAATAGATGTTACATGCATAGGAGGAAAAAAAAAGAAGAGAGAAATGGCAGAAAAGTAGTCAAATTTACCAGGAAGGTAGAATGGGAAGAGCACTGTAAAAATGTGCGTCCTTTGATAAATAACAAAGTAACATACGTCTTTTGATAAATTCGAAAATCTAAATATACCTTTGATAAATTGCCGCGGAATAAATGATCAAATTTATGAGAGACACATATTTTTATGGAAACAAAAAAAAAAAAAAAAAAAAAAAAAAAAAAGAGGCATTTAGCAGTTGGTTAATTATAAGTTAATTTTATAATTTATCTTTTTGTATATAAATTATGAGAGACAGAGATGAGTATAATAATCTTTTATTACATGATGTTAATTTTTTGTTCTACTTACTTTTACGAATTAACATAATTGGTATATGTATAGATGTTACTTTAATAAATCGTAAGATTAATTTTCAATAAATATAAAATACCTAAGTAGATATCTAACTTCCATTCCATGCTAAGTAAAATAACATTTATTTATTTATATTTTATTATGTGACTAGCAATATTAAATTGTTTGGCACGAGTAAAATCATTTTTGTTCTAATTTTTTATTTCCGACTCGAATCAAATTGGATCTGTATCTAGACCAATTCAAACCCAATAGGATGGGACCACGTATGTGCGACCTGCTGATGATCTGGTGCCAGTTATATATAACCAGGCCAATAATTTATCATGGTATAGTCGACCTCGGCCTGATTGTTGGAGAGCTGAATTAGAAGGCAAATGGAAAGGTTGGAGCGCTTCGGGAAATTGGCGGAGTGGGGTTCATCCGCACTCGGCATCATCTTCAGCGCTGCCACCTACTTCTGGAGGCGTATATATCCTTACATCGAGATCACATTCACCGAGTACGCTGCTTACTTGTTGGTCATGGATTTATATTCTAAAATTTTAAGTAAAATATTTTTTTAGAGATATGAATCAGAGATGATTGAATATAAATTAAAGTATACGAAGGTATTTAGATAGTTCATAAAGGATTCATCGTTTCCCATGAAAAAATGTATACCCTATAACCACTTGTCAGGATTGTTACTCAAAGCTTTTGTAAAACATCACATGTTAAGAGTATAAGACTCTTAAACATAGATTGGAGTAATTTGATCCACAGGACGAGTAAATATTACTTGGACTAGGTGTAACATAATTAGCCTAATGGGGGGCATGCACATAGATCATATCCTAAATCAAGTGGATATAAAATGAGTGAAAGGAATGAGGTACGACTCACTGTAGCTGCTGAAAGATTCAAAACTTATTTTGAAATCAACTGTGATTTTTTAGTTAATTTGAGATAATGATGTACTACTAGACGTCACTAATGATCGATTCATAATTAAATAATTAATTATGGACGACCAAGATGAATCGGGAATCTATTGGGTCACACGCACTATGAGTATCTGAAAGATGTAAAACAAATTTGAGAATTCGATTCTCAGATCAAGAAATAAGATATTTAATTGGACCAAATAAAAGATAAATATGAAAAGATATTTATCGAAACGGAAGTGTGGATGAGTCATACTATTGTAGAAGACATAGTTTCATAATGGTTTGATAATAATCAAAAGGAGTTTGATTTAATTATGAAACAACTTGTTTTAATAATAAACCAAATAGATGAACTAAGATGATTTAGTTTTGAACCAAACTTATTTTTAAAGGTAATGGATCGGTTTGGTTTTGCTTATTGGGTTGACTAGATAACTTGGTCCCCAAATCATGTAGAGGTTTATAAATACTCCTCTATAAGGAGAAATATATTAACATAGGCTAATTAGTTTAGGTTTCTAGAAAACTCTAGCCACCCTCTCTCTCCTCTCCCTCTCCTTGCCGCCAACCACCAAGAAACCAAGGGAGTTTTTTATTCCAAAGCTTCTCCACTTCTTCTTCTCCTCTTGGATCACATCGCCTCTACGCTTAGCTAGTACCAATCGGAGGCGAACCTTATTTCTCATCAGAGTTATCTTGAAGATTTCAGCATGGATATGAATAGATGTGAGGTTTGTGAATGCCACTAAAGTTTATGTCCTTTCCTATCGCATCATTCACAAGGTACACATAGAATAATTGTTATTCTTTTATTTCATAAAATTTTATTTCACACTTGTATCTACACGTGATGTATCTTGTATGTGTGCGTGTGTATTGTAATAAATTAGGAATTTTTTTTTGCCACGCAAGTTTTGTGAAAATGTCTAAAGCACGCATTCGCATCAGACTCATAACCCCAACAACAGAGTGGGGGAGGGACCAGGCGCTCGGGGGCAGATACGGAAGCGGGTGTGGCTACCTCTTATTTTGCGCAGACTGAGCTTCATCTATATTAATGTACTTGGTTGTTCTTCCAAGTAGGTGGTCAAAGTCTTTTGGGGGCTTCTTGATTAGGGAGTGGAAGAAATCATTATCTACGAGCCCTTGGGAAAAGACGCTCACTAAGATCTCTGGAGTGGCCGAAGGAACATCCATGACCACTTGGTTGAACTTTTTGATATATGCCCTCAGCATCTCCTTAGGCCCCTGTTCGAGGGAGAATAAACTCAACATGGTTTTGTTGTACATGAGACTGCTGGCAAAGTGGTGAAGGAAAGCCTTACGGAAATCCTTGAAGCAACAAATAGACTATGTTGGGACCTTGACGTCTGCTAGAGGGGGGGTGAATAGCGTCTCACCCAAATCGATCGCTTCTTCCTACACTTGTTAGTTACGCAGTGAAAATACAAACAAACAAGTAGAAAACTAATCTAAATGCAAGACAAGAAATGCAAACCAAGCTACACAATCATTTAACGTGGTTCGGATATTAGGGCTCCTACTCCACGGCTGTCCGTAAGGTGGACGATCATGATCCGTCGGTGGATGACTCCCCTGCAAACTCCGGGTAGCTCACGTAGCTCCTTGTGGGTGGAGAAACCTCACCACAACTCTCACAAGAACACTTGAGACGCTAGGGCACAGGTAGACTACTAATAGGGGTTAACCACCTCTATTTCGTCAACATCAACCAAGCTCTCAAGTCTTGGTTATATAGGCAACGGGTTAGAAAATCCTGCCTACCAGTCGACTGCCAAAACCATCAGTCGACTGCCCTCTGTGGAAATTTGACCGTTACAGCCCAAACACTTGAGACGCTAGGGCACAGGTAGACTACTAATAGGGGTTAACCACCTCTATTTCGTCAACATCAACCAAGCTCTCAAGTCTTGGTTATATAGGTCACGGGTTAGAAAATCCCGCCTACCAGTCGACTGCCAAAATCATCAATCGACTGCCCTCTGTGGAAATTCGACCGTTACAGCCCAACGGCTCGATACCAGCCCTCTGTTCGCTCCCAGTCGACTGCACCAGTCGACTGCTACAGTAACGCTACAGTACTACTATAGTAAACCCTAATCCTAGGATTTATCCCCCGAGTACATTCACTCAGCACTCGTCCTCGCCCGACCAACCTAGACCTAGCCTTCTAGCCTCCTCCATCAGCCTTGCGTCCCTCGGATATCTCCCCATCCTTCACGTCTTACCTTCTAGAGCTTCCATTGGCCTTGTCATTGTTGTCGGGTCTTCCTTTGCCAAGAGGTCGCGCCTCCGGGACTTCATTCATTGTCAAGTCACACTTGGACTTACGTTGCCAAGACTACATGCTTGGACTTACACCGCCAAGACTCATCCTTGGACTTTCCTCCTTTGCCAAGATCACACTTGGACTTTCCTTGTTGTCCCTATATCCTGCATACTCACAATGCATATCAAATACAACAATAAACCTAACTTAAACCTTTGCCCAAACATCAAAACCTAGGGTACCCAGATTGCTCTAACAATCTTCTCCTTTTTGATGTTTGGCAATGCGTTTAAGTTAGGGAAATAATATAGCAATAATAATGTAAATAAACATGCAATCTACACATGCATAAATCATGGAACCTAATCCTAGGCTCCCCCTTCACCTAAGCTCCCCCTTGAGCTAGGATTCTTACAAAGGTAAACTTCTCCCCCTTTGCTAATAAGTGAGCAATCGCTCCCCCTTCACCTAAGCTCCCCCTTGATCTAGGATTTCTTTCAAAGGTGTGTAGGTTTTCTACTTAAACCTAAATTTCTTCCCCTTTGCCATACATCAAAAAGAGCTCCAACAATATCCTAATTATTGGACTCTTTGACCTTTAATGACCATAAACATCCTGTATTAATTCCCCATAAGATTACATGCATGTATTAATCGGAACTCGTATGACGTATTTTGAGGGGATAAAATTATAGGTTTGGAAAAGGTCCGTTTGGAATACCCAATATGGCAATTGATTGAGGAATAAACTTAGGTTTTAATTTATCTAAACCTAAGTTTATATTATAAAAACATCTCCCGTGCCCTCGCTCCCGGATCCACCGAAACTCATCTTCCCCGTGCCCTTACCTCTCTCTGCCGCCTCCCCTCTTCGTCGGACCCCTTCTCCCCAAACCCGCCGCTCTCTTCTCCTCACACAGAACCCTTCGTCCCCAATCCACCGCCGGCCTCTCCTCCTCACATGGGCGCCACAGCTGCCGAACCATAGCCGCGATTCTCCCTCACGCGAGCCGGACAGCCAGGGATCACAGCAACCGGCGACCTCCCTTCCTCACGCGCAGGCACCATCTGCACCGGCGGCCTCTCCTTCCTTCCTTCCCTCGCTCAAGCACCACCACAGCAGCCGCCGGCCTCCTCTCTTCGCACTGTACCCTAATTGATCCGGCAGGTACCTTTCACTATGTTGATCTGGGATCGGTGCGGTATGGAACAAGTAGCTAAAGGAACGATTTTCTTACCTATAGTGCCCGATTTATGAGTTGTGTGGTGTTTTTGATCCTTCCTCGTGATATTTTTGCTTTGGCTGGTGGCTTTCTGTGGAGTTTCACAAGGTTTTGGAGTGTTTAAGCACGAAATCGGGGCAGTAGGGTCTATTTGAGGTAACTTGTTTTAAATGGGTGCGATATGATTGTTTCCTCTTGGATGATTTTGAGCGATTCATGGGTCTTCTTCCGGTTTTTTGACACGGAATTAAGGCATTGCGTTAAATCGAGAATTGGTCAGGGTTCTTCACCGAGGTGTAAGATTTTGCTATGTAGTTTGGTTTTCTTGCTTCATTGGAAAAGATTTTTGGTCTCGGTTTGGTTCTGACTTGATGGGAAGGCTATGAGTTTTCTTTGGAGGTTTAAATGTTGATTTGTGATGTTGTTTCCTGTTGTGTTAATGGATTTGTACAGGTTTCTCATGCTAAGATCTGGATTGGTGGTACTATAGGATGTAATTTTTTTTTATTGCTTTTGAAACACAGAATAGATCGGGTTAGGTTGGTGTTAACTTGAGTGTAGGTGCTGTGAGAAATCGTGTTTTACTGCAGCCTATTAAATTGGGTTTGTGATTAGCTAGTTGTAGTTTATGCAAATTAGTTAAACTGTACCTTATGTGATTTACATGGCTGTAATTTGAGACGAGCACTTCGACGTGAAGATTGGTTAGATCGACCTACATTTAAGGCGGGTACTTCTTGTTTCGTTTTCTTTTAGTACTTTGACCTTAGTGCATGAATTATTTTGGATAAGGACTGTTTACCTTGACTCCACTCTTATTTTTCCGGTGCTTGATACTTCCACGTTATCTTTGAGATATTCGTTTCCATATCTATACAGTCTCGTTTGTTGTCCATGATCCGTAGCAGATACCAGATATCATATTTGTATGCTTTAACTGTTGTTTGTTTATGTACGATATTGAGCATGCTGGCTTTATGTAGCATACCTGTTTCTGCTTATATATATATATATGATGACTGTTGCATTGTTCGCATCATGTCATTTCATGTATGCCGCATCCTCGACCACTCAAGAGAGTGGTAGCTGGAGTAGATGCCGCTTGTCCTGTCGTGCCGCACTCGGCCACGCGTGGGTAGTGGTAGCTGGAGTTGCGAGCAGCAGGGACCCCTTCGTTGTGTAGCTAGTTAGCTACACAACACCTGTCCATCCGGTCACTCGCGGGAGTGGCGGCTTTTGGGTGGTACAGTTGTCATTGATCCGGCCTCTCGACCATACAGGGGTCATGGTGCAGAGAGGTGGGCGGGGTGACCATCCGTGCATACGCTGTTATTATGCCTGCTTTGGCTGCTGCTGTTTACTTATGTTATTATTGCTTACTTATGCTGCTGTGGTATATTTATGTTGTCGTTGCTTCTTGCTGTTGTTCACTTATGCTGATATGTTGTCTTATGTTAAGATATGCTCCTGTAGTAGGTGGTTAAACCTTAGTTTAGTAATTGGAAATGTTTATATACCTTACCCATTACCTCTGTAGTTATGAGCAGTACTGTAGCAGATTAGTACCATTTCTGACTTTCTATATCTAGCCTAGGATATCGTTCCAGGTATGAACCTTTATCATGGTTTTATTTCTTTGTACCTGCTATTCTCTTATGAGATTGTATTCCTATTGGGTATTCTTTATTGGTTGATTATGTTCATGCACTATCTTTTCTTTACCCGCTGAGTTTCAATACTCACCACCCCGCACAATGGTTTTCTTTCGCCAGGTAATAGGTAGATGAGTCATGGATGCTTGGAGAGATGTAGGCTGCTAGTCCTGGGTCCCGCGTCATATTTGAAAATTGATTTTTGGTTCTGTTTCTCTTTACTTGCATTTCGTATTCGTTGGATTTGGTGTTGTGAGAGCTATGTTTGATACTGGTTTGTGGACTTGGTATTTGTGATGTTTTGGTAACTTTGCAATTTGTGGGTTTTCCCCTTTGTTTTCTTTCCGTTGTGTTTATTATGTTATATGTTTTATTCATTTATGCCCAGCCGGGTAGGTTGTGTATATTAACTGCGTGGCTATGTTATTTCATTTTGTATATATATTCCAGCCGAGTGTGGCTGAGGTATATTTTGTATGTAGTAATGTTTCATATTGTCCGCCGTACAGGGGAGGTGTTGCTGAAATTTCCTCGGACAGGGACCCCCCCCCCCCGGGGCGTGACACTTTTGGTCATTTTCTAATGCTAAAAAAAATATTTCCAGACTGTATCAGTCGACTGCTATAAGTCTCAGTCGACTGTCATCGTCAAAATGAGCTTACAGAGACATTCTGTGCTTATGAACAGTGTTACCAGTCGATTGGTATAAATCCCAGTCAACTGCCATCGTCAAAATGAGCTTACAAAGGTCTTCTGTGCTTAAAATTACTGTTACCAGTCGACTGGTAACTGTACCAATCGACTGGTACTATATGTTGGCAAAAATCAACCTTTTTGACCTACTTTCATAAATGCGCCAAAAATTTCACAGATCTCCAAAAAATCCCAAATTTTATGGAGAGGTCTATTTTATCCATGTCTACTTGAGAAAAATATATATAAAAATATATTTATCACATATCCCAAGATTGACATAAAATTCAAAACTAGCTAAATGTTTCAATTGAACCTTGACCTAAAGTCTTAGTTTTGGCTTCCTCTTGATGTATCTTCCCATACTAAACCATAATGCATCTCTAGCATTAGTTTATATGACATCTATACATCAAAAACTAATTTTCATATAATATGACCCTAATGTCATATTTTCATGCATGAAACTAAACCCAATTATGCCAACCAATTATAATAGAGACTCAAATCCATCTCTAATCCCTTTGGCACATCTTGGTTCACTTGAGATCATTTACCATATGTTCCAAAGACTCTTTGAGCTCCCTCTTGAGCTCTTAATCTTAGCCACCTCCCTAGGTGACTCATTTACCATGGCTAGGCCACTTCGGTGCACCTCGGGTGACACTTGGCCTACAAAACTCACCTTCTTAACCTTAGACACTTTGTCTTTGGTTAGTTTCTTCTTGTCCTTCACCTTGGATACCTCATCCTTGTTATAATTATATTCCACCCTAGCATATTCCTTCTTATTGGCCTTGGATGACTTTCCCTTATCCTTGGTCACTCCTCCCTTACCAATGTGATGTGTCACCTTAGCACTTGACCTCCTTTTGGTCTTGGAGAGATCCAATTTGATATTTTTGGATCTTTGACCACCCAAATACATGTCAAGTCCTTTAGGTCCAATAATGAACCTCTCTAGGACATTCTCCATTTCCTCAAGCTTTGCCTTCAAGGTTTGATTTTCCAATTTTAGGGTTCTAACCCTAAAGTCAACATGCCCACCTTGGACATCCCTAGACCTACCTACCTTCCTAGGAATATGTCTCCCTTTCTTGGGAGTAATGCTTAGGTTTTCACCCACTTTCCTTCCCTTTGGCAAAGTGGTTTGGGTCTTATTAGGTCTACTCTTACTAGATTTAGCATGAATAGGTCTCCTAGGGTTATCTCCTACATTAACTCTATTCCTATCATTATATCTAAATCCATGATTATGCTTGGGTAAATAATAAAAAATATTTCTAGAATGCATGGAAGAATTTAAATTTGAACATGAATTCAAATTAGGGTTTACCTCCCTTACCCTTGAAGCTCTCTTTTTCTCCCACTTCTTCAAGTGTGCCAGTTTCTTGAGCTCTCCTCTCCTTGGGCACTTTGTGTGATAGTGTCCCCACTCACCACATATGAAACACCTAATGTGCTTCTTCTCCTTCCTACAACTCACATTAGTTAAATCAACCTTGTTGAGTTTTGGCTTTACCTCCCTTACCTTTTGGAGCATTGGACACCTACTCTTGTAGTGTCCCAGCTTACCACACTCAAAGCATTTGATGTGGTCCTTTGTGCTCTTCTTGGTAGTTGAGGTGGAGGGTTGAGCTTCCAAGATCTCCTCTTCCTTGGATTGCTCTTCTTCCTCTTCACTTGAAGATGTGGATGATTCCACTTCTTCCTCACTTGAAGATGTGGATGATACCTCCTCATCTTCCTTCTTCTCCTCGGATGTTGAACACGTGTCAACATCCGATTGGTCCTTCTCCTCTTGGACCAATGAGCCATTCTCCTTGGGCTCCTCCTCTTCTTGGATTTGTGTAGGACTCTCATGAAGCGCAATTACCTTTTTCCAAAGGTCACTTGTGTTCTCGTATTCACCTACATTCAATATCGCATTAGGAGGTAATAAATTAATTAAAATTCTAGTTACCTCCTTGTCCGTCTCCGATTACTCCCTTTGCTCCTCACCCCAATATCGGCGTCGGAGAAGCTTTCCCTTCTTGTCCGTTGGAGCTTTAAAAAGTTCCTCCAATGCAATCCATTGATTCCAATTCATTTGGAACCACATCTCCATGCGCTTCCTCCAATAGTCGAAGTCCTCGCGCTCGTATGGAGGTCAGATTCGGATGTCTCATCCGAGAGGTCCCTCTGACTCCATCTTCTTCCTCTAGCCGCTCTGTTGGTGATTAGTCCAACAAGAGCTAACCTCGCTCTGATACCACTTGTTGGGACCTTGAGGTCCGCTAGAGGGGGGGTAAATAGCGTCTCACCCAAATCGATCACTTCTTCCTACACTTGTTAGTTACGCAGCGGAAATACAAACAAACAAGTAGAAAACTAATCTAAATACAAGACAAGAAATGCAAACCAAGCTACATGAACATTTAATGTGGTTCGGAGATTAGGGCTCCTACTCCACGGTTGTCCATAAGGTGTGCGATCGTGATCCGTCGGTGGATGACTCCCCGGCAAACTCCGGTTAGCTCACGTAGCTCCTTGTGGGTGGAGAAACCTCACCACAACTCTCACAAGAACACTTGAGACGTTAGGGCACAGGTAGACTACTAATAGGGGTTAACCACCTCTATTTCGTCAACATCAACCAAGCTCCCAAGTCTTGGTTATATAGGCCATGGGTTAGAAAATCCCGCCTACCAGTCGATTGCCAAAACCATCAGTCGACTGCCCTATGTGAAAATTTGATCGTTACAGCCCAACGGCTCGATACCAGCCCTCTGTTCGCTCCCAGTCGACTGCTACAGTACTGCTACAGTAACGCTACAATACTGCTACAGTAAACCCTAATCCTAAGATTTATCCCCCGAGTACATTCACTCAGCACTCGTCCTCGCCCGACCAACCTAGAACTAGCCTTCTAGCCTCCTCCATCAGCCTT
Source organism: Zingiber officinale (assembly GCF_018446385.1). Taxonomy (NCBI): domain Eukaryota; kingdom Viridiplantae; phylum Streptophyta; class Magnoliopsida; order Zingiberales; family Zingiberaceae; genus Zingiber; species Zingiber officinale. The sequence continues at coordinate 18,007,974 of NC_056004.1, forward strand.
ACATCCCTCGGATGTCTCTCCATCCTTCACGTCTTACCTTCTAGAGCTTCCATCGGCCTTGTCATTGTTGTCGGGTCTTCCTTTACCAAGAGGTCGCACCTCCGGGACTTCATCCATTGCCAAGTCACACTTGGACTTACGTTGCCAAGACTACATGCTTGGACTTACACCGCCAAGACTCATCCTTGGACTTTCCTCCTTTGCCAAGATCACACTTGGACTTTCCTTATTGTACCTGTATCCTGCATACTCACAATGCATATCAAATACAATAATAAACTTAACTTAAACCTTTGCCCAAACATCAAAACCTAGGGTACCCAGATTGCTCCAACAAACTAGACTGGTAACCGGTTGAACCATCTCTGTGCTGAGCCAAAGAGGGTGGTGTGGAACACTTGACACTTAACTTCATCTGTGTATTGATGGAGAATGGCTACATTTTCAAATTTAAGGAGATGGTCTTCTAGGTCGGTCACTTCTCTATATTCTTCGATCGCTAAGGGTCGGAAATTGCTTGGTAGCTTGTCCTCCAATATTTATTGAGAGGATGACATGTTTATCCGTTCGGGGGATCTCCTGGTAATTGGAGCTTTTCCCCTTTGCGCCTCCCGGGCGAGTGCATCTCCAAAAAATGATCCTTGGGGCCTCTCCGCTCACTTGTTCCCTTGAAGGGCATACGGAAAAGGGCTCAATGATTTGCAAGTGAAGATAGGTGCACCGCAGTAGGCTAACCAGTCGCACAGGAGCTTGCATGTAGCCGGTGGGAGGGGGAGGAGCTGGTGGAAACCTAATCGGCCCTTCCACCCGCACCCTTTGCTCGGTATATGGGTTTGTCACAAATAAGGTTGGGTCATTCGACAAAGGATGTTCTGCTATTGCCTACTGTTGTCTTGCCAATCTCTGTGCTCGAGTGGCTATAAGCAGCTCCAAGTCCTCTTACGATAAAGTGACTGTCATAATTCATCCAGCTTCGTCCATCTTTTTATTTCAGATGGTGAAGTTCCCACAGACGACGCTAAATTTGATCTTGTTTGAAAGAGAAGAAAATGGTGCGCTGGCTATGTGGCTTAGATGTTGACCCCGAGAAGACTTGGAGAGGGAGAATCTTGAGTCCACAAATGATCCTGCGTGGAAAAACAAGAACTAGGAGAGGAGAGAGTTAGTCACCAGGCTAGAGAGAGGGTTCCTAGCATAATAGACTCCAACGCTCAAGTCAAATAGTAGCCAAGTAAAAATGTGGAAGAAGATGAACAGTAGTGTAGTATGGATCGTGCGCTTTCAAACATGTAAAAGGCATATTTGGCCAATGGAAATGACCCCCCCCCCCTTTTTTTATACCGCCTCTTATAACCTCCATAATAATGAGGCAACAAAGAATGTTGAGTGTCAGAATATATCGGGTAATGGAGAATATGCCTCAGCCTTCCTCTTAGCAAAGGAAGATTCCATTGTAGGCATATGTCAAAGTAGCAGAATATTCTCTGGTGAGTAGTAATTATTTTCTGATAGTTTGTTGTGATTCTCTAACAATATTGTCTCTAAGAAGAGACCCGACCGACTCTAGGGATGGGTAGATGTAGGCTAGAAACCATGCCCAATAGAAGTCAAATGCTGAGCTCTGGATATCTGACTAGCTTTGGGTTGGGTGGCTATATGCTGGGAGATGTTCCTATAAGGTGTGGGGTGTTGAGCCCCGTAGATCCGATCAGCTCTAGAGTCGACCGAGATTATGCTGACAGTATTGTATATGAGGAGTACTAAGAAGTAGGAAGCTGAGCACCATAAATCTATCCGGCTCTGAAGTCGACCGGGATTATGCTGAGAGTGTTCTATATGATAAGTGATAAGAAGTGGGGAAATGAGCCCTATAAATCTGGCCTGCTTTGGGGTCGACCAAGATTATACTGGGAGCCTTGCATATGAGAAGTACTAAGCTGTAGGGAGTTAAGTCCCTTAGCCCCGACCGGATATTTGTTCATCCAGGTTTATGCTGAGAGTCTCGCTCATATAAAGTAAGGAACTATCCACCTTAGCCCCGACCGGATATTTGTTCGTCCAGGTTTATGATGAGAGCCTCGCTCATATAATGTAAGGAATTGTCCCCCTTAGCCTCAACTGGCTCTTAGTCCACCCAGGTTTTGTGCTAGGGTCTTGCCTCTGAGAGATGGAGAGCTAAGCTCCGTAAACTTGGCCGGCTCTGGGGCCGACCGAGATTATGCTAGGAGCCTTACATATGAGAAGTGATAAGCAGTAGGGAGCTAAGTCCCATATCTCGGACTAGATATTTGTCTGTTTGAATTTATGTTGGGAGTCTCGCTCATATAAAGTAAGGAACTGTGCGCCTTAGCCTCGACTGACTCTTGGTCTGCCTAGGTTTTGTGTTGGGGCCTTGTCTCTAAGAGATGGGGAGCTAAGCCCCATATATCCGACTGGCTCTGAGTCTGCCCATGATTATGCTAGGGCTTTGCCCATAGGAAGTGACTCACAAGAGGTGGTTCATTCAGCTATGTACACCCTGACTCGTCATGACCTTGAGTGTCACATTATTTTGACCTTCGACTCCATATTATTTTTGGGACCACTCACAACACGTCGCATCACTAAGTATTTTAAAAAGTTATAATTCATATTAACATCTCAATCAGCAAGCATTTTTTATGTCAAATCCTTGACGAAGTTCATCATCAGAATTGTTAGTATTTTTATCATTGATGAAGTCCAAGCAAGTTGCATTATATATTTATTAAAACCTCAACCAATTCATATGTTGATAAATTCGCTTGATCCTCTAATTGCCACCAACCATTAACAAGCAGAGGCCATTGTGATTAAGTTCACCCATTGACTTAGCAATCTCTACTCTCGAGCAGGTTCACTTGATTAGTATCCACTGGGGGGAGAGGCCATTGTGACTGAGCTCCCCAAATTCCCCAGCAACCTCTAGCGCAGGAGATACAGAGAGACAACAAAGGCGGTGATCCCGTCCGGAAGCTGAGTCAGATGAAGGCGGGTTGAGCTATCGCTGGTGTTGATGGAAAGTTGCTGCGGAGCCGGGTCGATCTGGCACCCCCCAAAAAGGGCTCACACGGGAGGATGACCGGGGGGTGATGATGGAGATGATGAAGATAGGATCCTGGGCACACTCGGGCAAGTACCCGGGTCGTTAGAGACCAGAAACCAGGGAAAAAGTTCCCAGGTCAGGCCCTCCAACGCTCAAGTCAGGTAATTTTTCCCCAAAAGCACAGAGAGAAAATAAAACATAAAGGACGAGTGCGAAAAGGTGAGTGCGCGTACTTGCGTAAGGGATAAAGCATCCCTTTTTATACAGCAACGGGAATTTCTGGAATCTGGCGGGTGTTAGGGAATGTCGGATGTCAGGCTTTGTCTGGCCATGAATGACACATGGCATCCTCCTATAGGCTGGTGGAAGAACCGAAGGGATAGTAGGCCCCCGACCGTTGGCATATTCCCTATCACTCTGATTATTCTCTGATAGGTGGTTACGATTCTCTTGTTTACTTGTCGTGTAGTGCTTGGTCTCTCTTAGTTCATGATCCCTAAGCTGGTTCTTTGTACTCGCTGACCCCGATCTGGTATTGCCTCCCAACTTATGCATCTGGCCTTGTCCTGTGCTTCTCGTATGGCAGGCTCCCGACCGGCGTTACCTTGTATCGCTTCCAGACCTGTGCCTCTGACCTTGCTCTGTGCCTCTCATAGGGCAGACTCCTGACCTACGTTACCTGGTATTGTTTTCAGACCTATGCCACCGACCTTGTCTTGCGTTCCTCATATAGCAGACTCCTGACCTGCGTTACCTGGTATTGCTTCTAGACCTGTGCCTCTGACCTTGCTCTGTGCCTCTCATATGGCAGACTCCTGACCTGCGTTACCTGGTATTGCTTCCAGACCTGTGCCTCTGACCTTGTCTTGTATTCCTCATATAGCAGAATCCTGACCTACGTTACCTGGTATTGCTTCCAGACCTGTGCCTCTGACCTTGTCTTGTGTTCCTCATATAGCAGACTCCTGACCTGCGTTACCTGGTATTGCTTCCAGACCTGTGCCTCTGACCTTGCTCTGTGCCTCTCATATGGCAGACTCCTGACCTCTTGTCCGTCTCCTGTGCCCTAAGGCTATTAGCCCTGACCTGTCTGAATGTTCACATATCCTGTGTCGCAGGGCTATCAGACCTGACCTTGATCGGCCCGGCCCTAATCGCCATCGACTGGATTTGGCCCAGTCTGTAATCTATCAGCCATGACCTTTATTGGCCCGGCCCTAATCGCCATAGTCTGGATCTGGCTCAGTCTGTAATTTATCAGCCCTGGCCTTTATTGGCCCTGCCCTAATCATCATAGTCTGGATCTGGCTCAGTATGTAATCTATCAGCCCTGACTTTTATTGGCCCAGCCCTAATCGCCATAGGCTGGACTTGGCCCAGTCTGTAATCTATCAGCCCTGACCTTTATTGTCCCGGCCCTAATTGCCATAGGCTGGATCTGGCCCAGTCTGTAATCTATCAGCCCTGACCTTTATTGACCCGACCCTAATCGTCGTAGGCTAGAACTGGTCCAACCTGTAATTTCAACCCTCTACTGCCATGCCAACTTGTACTTTAACCACTGCCACGTAAGCTTGACCTCTGACCTCCACGAGGACTGGACTTCTCACCCTTTCAAGGACTTGACTTTTTACCACGTCAGCCACCCGACCCCCCTCTTATGCACCGTATCACAAGTCTCCCCCTCAAGTCTAGTCGAAGGAGGCGCTAGTCCGACTGACTAGACATAAGTCCTGTAGTTTCCTGATCTAATATTAGGACCTGATCTGGCCTTTGCATCTCTCCGCTTGCGGACCCATCTCCTGATATCTCATTCGGCATTCATTGCCTCCCTTAAAAGATAGGCGGGATTTTATAGTGCATTCCAATTCCTTGGTTTTTAATCATGTCACTTTCTCATAATTACTGCACGGCTTCCCAAGCGTCACTCCATGTTTCGAAGTAATCCCTTCATCTTCTTCCCCCTTATAAGAGGGTGGCACCTACTCCACCACCACACATACCGCCTCCCTTTTTCCCAGCTATCCCTTTCTGACACATGGAGCACGACGAACTATCTTCTTTACATCACCAACTTGCTCTTAAAGAAAAAGCCTTGAATGAGATGATGCTAAGCCGGGATCTTCATACTTCCCTTCGTATGGAGATGGAAGAGCTCTGGCAGGCGGCCAAGTACAGAACTCGGGCCGAAACAGCTCTCAAGATGAAGGCTCATGTAGACTTCCAGGCTCAGATCCATCATATCATTTATCTGAAGATGAAACATGACGACGAAATGGCTCTCCTGAAAGAGGAGAACCGGCTAAAGGATGAGACCATTGGCCAGTTGCAAAACTCCCTCAGACTTGTGGAAGAGGAATTAGCACATGCCAGGGCTCATTTAGAAAATAGGGGGTCAGGTTTCCGGCTCTGGTAGCAATGTAAACCCATGAAAAATGTACATCTTTTAATGAAATAAAACCTGTGTCTTGGGTTCCATTTATTATGATGTAGATCCCTGTCCCTTTGCTCTCACCTTCTTATCATTCGCCAGAAGATCAAAAAGCTTGAGAAGCCAAGCCGCCAAAGCGTATTCCTGCTAGTTTTCATAATCAGAAATAGAAATAATGATAAAAATATGGCTTACCAACTAGTTGAGCCCGAGAACATGTTTTTTTGCATTCTGCCTAGCCTAATATAGAGGGTACCGACCAGTAGGGTTGGTGAGCGTGGGAGCATAGCTCACTTATAACTCGCATAGGGGTGAGAGTCTGTGACCCGACCTGGACGGTCATTGGGCGTGAGAGCATGCTCACTTATAACTTGCACTGGGGCAAGAGTCTGGGACCCGACCTGGACGATCGTTGGGCGTGAGAGCATGCTCACTTATAACTTGCCCAGGGGCAAGAGTTTGGGACTCGACCTGGATGGTCGTTGGGCGTGAGAGCATGCTCACTTATAACTTGCACTGGGGCGAGAGTCTGGGACCCGACCTGAACGGTCGTTGGGCGTGAGAGCATGCTCACTTATAACTTGCACTAGGGCAAGAGTCTAGGACCCAACCTGGACGGTCGTTGGGCGTGAGAGCATGCTCACTTATAACTTGCACTGGGGCAAGAGTCTGGGACCCGACCTGGATGGTGGTTGGGCGTGAGAGCATGCTCACTTATAACTTGCACTGGGGCAAGAGTTTGGGACCCGACCTGGACGGTTGTTGGGCGTGAGAGTATGCTCACTTATAACTTGCACCGGGGCAAGAATCTGGGACCCGACCTGGACGGTCGTTGGGCATGAGGGCATGCTCACTTATAACTTGCACTGGGGCAAGAGTCTGGGACCCGACCTAGACGATCGTTGGGTGTGAGAGCATGCTCACTTATAACTTGTACTGGGGCAAGAGTCTGGGACCCGACATGGACGGTCGTTGGGCGTGAGAGCATGCTCACTTATAACTTGCACTGGGGCAAGAGTCTGGGACCCGACCTAGATGATCGTTGGGCGTGAGAGCATGCTCACTTATAACTTGCACTGGGGCAAGAGTCTGGGACCCGACCTGGACAGTCGTTGGGCGTGAGAGCATGCTCACTTATAACTTTCACTGGGGCAAGAGTCTGGGACCCAACATGGACGGTCGTTGGGCGTGAGGGCATGCTCACTTATAACTTGCACTGGGGCAAGAGTCTCGAACCCGACCTGGATGGTCGTTGGGTGTGAGAGCATGCTCACTTATGACTTGCACTGGGGCAAGAGTCTGAGACCCGACCTGGACGGTCGTTGGGCGTGAGAGCATGCTCACTTATAACTTGCACTGGGGCAAGAGTCTGGGACCCGACCTGGACAATCGTTGGGCGTGAGAGCATGCTCACTTATAACTTGCACTGGGGCAAGAGTCTAGGACCCAACCTGGACGGTCGTTGGGTGTGAGAACATGCTCACTTATAACTTGCACTGGGGCAAGAGTCTGGGACCCGACCTGGACTGTCGTTGGGCGTAAGAGCATGCTCACTTATAACTTGCACTGGGCCAAGAGTCTAGGACCCGACCTGGACGGTCGTTGGGCGTGAGAGCATGCTCACTTATAACTTGCACTGGGGCAAGAGTCTGGGACCCGACCTGGACAATCGTTGGGCGTGAGAGCATGCTCACTTATAACTTGCACTGGGGCAAGAGTCTGGGATCCAACCTGGACGGTCGTTGGGTGTGAGAACATGCTCACTTATAACTTGCACTGGGGCAAGAGTCTGGGACCCGACCTGGACTGTCGTTGGGCGTAAGAGCATGCTCACTTATAACTTGCACTGGGCCAAGAGTCTAGGACCCGACCTGGACGGTCGTTGGGCGTGAGAGCATGCTCACTTATAACTTACACTGGGGCAAGAGTCTGGAACCCGACCTGGATGGTCGTTGGGCGTGAGAGCATGCTCACTTATAACTTGCACTGGGGCAAGAGTATGGGATCCGACCTGGACGGTCGTTGGGCGTGAGAACATGCTCACTTATAACTTGTAATGGGGCAAGAGTCTGGGACCCGACATGGACGATCTGAAGAAATTCTTCTTAGCTGACTCTGAAAAGGAATATCCGGTGGCAATCGAGTCCGGGGAGCATTCTGAAAATTCGCACCCGAGAGTTGTTTCCTGCACATGTCTCAAGTAAATTCGAATTAGAACCACATTTGTTTTCTTTTAATCAAAAGAGGCGTCAAATTCAAATTCTTGAGTCCCCTCGTCTTCCTTCCTCTTTCCCGAGGTGGTTTTATAATCATGACGCATGGTTGTCTTTCTTGCTGACGTACGCTCGTCGTACGCCGGAATGAGGCCGTACAAAATCCCTTTTGATGATTTTATTATCACATCCATCATTAAGACATTTTTAATGCCTTTCCTAGGGAAGCAACACGTGTCCCATGACCCATTACCATCACTGTGGATGATCATCACCTTTTAGCACATTACCCTAGATCCGACAACTCAAGTTACTGTGCCTTCTTTTCTCCGTTCGATGTTTCTGAGGGGCTTCTCTTTATAAGCTCTAAAAGTCGTCCGTCGTCGCCTTCTCGCCTTGCTATCATTGTTCGGCTCTGTCGCTTCTTGTTCTGTCTCTTAAGTTCCTCCTTGGTTGTTACCTGCTAGCACTTCTTCTCTTCATCTTCGTCTTCCTTCTTAGTCTATTTTCCGATGGCAAAGGTAACATAGCCCCTTGGTATTCGTATTATGTATCTGATGTGGATAGCATCGACTTAGCTACAATTCAGGAGAACCTGCGTCTCTTTGGGGAGTATCAACTATGTGCTCCCAGATCGACTGATCACCCTTCCTCCCCTCCTCAGGGTTTTTTAACCTTCTTTAAGGACCAGCTTCTAGGAGGTCTTCGCTTTCCTCTTCATCCCATATTCTCTTCTCTAAGTCAATATTTTAGGGTCCCTCTTTCACAATTTACACCCAATGTCATTCGCGCTATCTGTGGCATGGTCATCCTCTCTAGGGTGTACCAGATTCCCTTAACCGCTGAACTCTTCCACCATTTCTACTCGTTGAAACGCTCTGATCCTGGCGTGTTCATGGTACAATCCCGGGTTGGGTGCAAATTCTTCACCGATATGTCTTCTTCCAAAAAAGGTTGGAAGTCCCGCTTCTTCTTTATCCGTTTACCCGAGTTGGTGACTTGGCAGACCCAGTGTCCTCTTTGCCCTCTCCCTTTGAGTTGCGCAACCATGTTCATCATCCGGCTTGTCACACATCCACCGAGAAGTTACAGGGAGTCCAACTTCTCCTCTCTGTAATACTTCGAGAAGGGTTTTTACGCTTCTTCGGACTCAGCCCGGTTCCAGCGAACATAGGAGCTCCTTTTGGTAAGATGTTGTTCTTCCTTTGGTCGGTCTTCACTAACTGAAATATTTCCTTCTTACTTTGTAGAGGCTGTTATGTTCCGGGCTTACTCAAAGGGGTCAGCTAGATTGCCAAGCGCCCAACTACAGGCTGTGAGTGATGAGGTTGTGAAGGGCCTGGCCGCTCCTTCAGCTACATCCTCTCACGAGATTGCGAGCCTGGAGGAACCTTCAGCTTCCTCCACCCCGCTGCTTTTGCCAGCGGGTCCCCCTGAAGCTGTCCCTGCAGCCCTGGAGCCCATTGTAGAAGAGAGGCTTCCTTCCCCGCCTCCAAACAAGCGTTTGCGACTCTAGCGCAAACGCAAGAAAGTTGCCCCTTCTGCTCAGACTTCTCCGCTTCACCCGCCCAAACAGGATTCTTCCAAGCGTCCTAAAGTCCAAGTGTCTGTACCCCGCGGTACAGCTCCAACGTCCCTTCAGGTAATGGAAGTCTCGGCCCCTACTCCCGTTCAGGTTTTGGCTCCAGAGCAGGTTGGCCCTTCCACGGGAGACCAGCCCGGGGGCTCTCGGCCTGCCTCCCCTCCGTCATCATCTGCTCACACCAGGGCCCGGCCCTAAAGGAACGAGCAAGATTTTACTGCTTCCTGGCGCCTTCCCTCCAAGGTCGCCCCAGATCTGGCAGGAAGTTCATCAGAGGCTGGTGATCCTCCAGTTCGCGGTAGAATTTAGCTGCTCGGTGACTTGGCCAATCGTTAGCAATCTGCCAATGATCAATTCTGTGTCGGCTCTCAATGGGAGAGTCTGGATCTGACTTCCCGTCACATCATATCGGTAGGTTTTCCTTTTCTAGACTCAGTTCGGATATTATTGCTGACTTTCTGCTTTTTATCAAACAGGCCTGCTCCAGCGGCTTATGCTTAGCTAATTTTACCGCCGACCTGCTCCATGAAGTTGAGTCGCTGAAGGCTCACATCCGGGAACTGGAGCTGCCTCTGACTCCCCGTGACCCATTTGACCCGCTGGATACTTATCTGCACGCGGTCGGGGAGTCTGCTCAGACTGCTAGAGACCTGGCTCAGGAGTCTACTGAGAAGATCAAAGAGCTACAGGCAGCCCTGCAAACCAGCGACTGAAGGTTGAACTCGGAGGGGCAATGTCGCCGTCAGCTGGTGGATGACTTGAAGGAGAGAAACTCCAAGTTGGCCTCTATCTCCACGGACCTGAAGGCCCTCCAAGAATCCCATACAACCCTACAAAAAGACCTGGAGGTAGTTCAAGCGGATCTGGCAGCCAGTACTGATCGGGAGAAAGTTCTCAAAGCTCAGCAGGATCAGGACCAGGCCACCATTAAGTCCCTCCAAGCAGATCTTCACGAGGCCCAAACAAAAGCTTCCCAGCTAAAGCAGGAAAAGGCTCTAGCCCTGGCTTCTACAGAGGAAGTGTGGGTGGAACTGGTGAAGTACCAGTCAGGCGAAGGCGAGCGTCTTGAAGCTTACTAGCTCTCTTACATTAAGTCTCCTTTGTTCCAGCAGAAGATAGGGGAGTTCGCCGACCGGATGGTCTGCTACGGGGGCGTGGGTGCAGTGCGCCGGCTGTTTGAACAAAAACTTCTTCGCTCTGCTCCCCTAGCTAACTTCCTGTTAGAGTGTATACTAAAAGCCTACCTTTTTGTATAAAGATTTATCTAGAAATAAGAATCACATTGGTCAAATATTTACATTTATGATAAATGTAGTTGTTCAATTAATTTATATTGTAGATAACATGGTGTGTGGTGTCACACACAGAAGATCATGTTATCAGTTCTTTATAAATTATAAACAGTTGCTCACGACTAAGATGGAAAGGAACAAACCATTGGAATAGTCGTAGTGTAATTAGGTATTAGTTTATCTTGACTAATAAATTACACTAGTGCACTCTAAGTGTATTGAGTATGACCATTTTAGGTAAGTTCTTTTTATACTGACTTGATAAAAGAATTAGACATTAGTTATTATGGAAGTGTGTGCTCTTAATCGTAATATAATAACAAGCACATATATTTGATACTTATTTCTTTAATTTATCAATGGGTGAGATTTAGTTCGATAAATCAATAAGCCCGATAAGTTGGGAAATGATATCACTTATAGTGTGTGTTGTTGATTATAGAAAGAATCTGTGTCCTAGTAATCTAGGTTGAGAATGACCCCAAGAGGAGCTCATAAGGATTGGCATGTTAACCCCTGCAGGTGGACTTAGTTCGACATGACGATAAGGCTGAGTGGTACTACTCTTGGACTAAGATATTAATTAAGTGAGTTGTTAGTAACTCATTTAATTAGTGGGCATTCATTATCTTAAACACAAGGAGACTAACACACTCATAATAAAAAGGAGCCCAAAATATAATTTGGGATTGGTGCGGTAGTTCAATAATAGTTCTTTAGTAGAATGAATTATTATTGATGAAATTAAGTTATGTGTTCGGAGCGAACACGGGATGCTTAATTCCATCGGGAGACCAAAACCAATTCCTCCTCTCGGTCACTATCGTAGCCTCTTGTATATAGAGATTTATACCCACCACATATCCTTCTTACCCAACCAATAGGGGCCGGCCAAGCCAAGCTTGAAGCTCAAGCTTAGGGTCGGCCAAGCCTAAAGGTTGAGCCTTAAGGTGGTCGGCCAATAGCTTGGAGCCCAAGCTTAGGTGGCCGGCCACATCATATTAAAAAGAGATTTTTGTTAAAATTATTTCTTATGTGGATATCATGATTTTAAAAGAGAGTTTAAAATTTAAATCTTTCATTTTATAGCTTTCTACAAAAGATTAAGAAAAGATTTGAAATCTTTCCTTATTTGTAGATTAAAAGGTAGATTTTAAATTTGAGAAAACTTTCTTTTTTAACCATGTTCATAATTTAAAAGAGAGTTTAAAAATTAAATATTCTCTTTTATAAGTTTCTACAAAAGATTAAGAAAAGATTTGATATCTTTCCTTATTTGTAGATTAAAAGAGATTTTAATTTTTAGAGATAACTTTCTTTTTATCCACATGTTTAAAAGAAAGATTTTAATTTATAAAATTTCCTTTTTACAAACCACCATGAAGGGAAAAATTATTGGAGAAATTTTTTATAATTTCCGGAGACAAATTAGGAAGTTTTAATTAATTAAAACTCTCCTTGTTTTGTTTTTAAAGTGGCCGACCATTGTAAATTGAGAAGAGAAAATTATTTTTAATTAAATAAATTTTCCTTTTCATGGCAAAAGAATTAAGAAAGATTTTATTTAAATTTCCTTATATGCCAAGACCAAAGATTATAAAATAGGGGGTAGAGGTGTCTTCATGGGTGAACGACTCTATTATTCTTCTCCTCTCTTTTCCTCCTTGGTGGTCGGCCCTAGCTTCTCCCTCTTCTCTTCTTCTTGTGGCCGGCAGCAACCCCTCTTGGAGCTCTTGATGGTGGTCGGTTATAGCTAGGAGAAAAAGGAAAGAAAGGAGGTTTTGTTTCTTGTATCCCTTGGAGCTTGGTGGTGGTGGCCGGACCTCTATTTCTCTTGGAGAATTGTGGTGGACGAAACCTAAAAGGAAGAAGAAGGTGCTTGGTGGTTCTCGTCTCGGAAGATGGTTGCCCACACAATGTCCAAGGTTAGAAGAGGAATACGGTAGAAGATCAAGAGGTTATTTATGCTTACAAAGAAAGGTATAACTAGTAATTATTTTCCGCATCATACTAGTTTTCTTTGTATAAGTTATTTTTGGAAATACCAAACACAAGAGGCATATGATTCTAGGGTTTTCGGATTTGTTTCGAAGTTGTGTTTCTTTTCTTTTATTTTTCAAATTTGTGATTCGATTGTTCTTTTAGGTTAACCTAGAGTTATTTAAGGAAATAAATATTCGCTTTCCTTAAAAGGCTTTGCCTAGGCGGTGGTGGTTGCTCCCATATCCAAGAAGGTCATGTGCCTCGTCATGCAGTCCTGGAAGCTGATTTTGGAAATTAATATTTTTGGAATTAATAACTTAGGAAGATTTGAATCAATAGTGTTAAGTTTCTCTTGTGATTCAAATCTAAACCATTAAGAACATATAAGTTAAATTTGGAGTCAATGATGTTAAGTTCTGTCTGTGATTCCTAATTTAATTTCTAAATTTCTAAAGAACACAATAGGTTATTTAAAGAAAGGTTCGACACTTGTACAAAATTTTTGTACAGTGGAACCGGTACGATTTTCCTAGGACTAACCAACAATTTGTATTAGAGCTAGGGTTTGCCTCTGTGTGTTTGGTTTTCAAATTAGGTTATGCACATGTCATACATAATTTAGGCAGGATAATAGTAGGATGTGCTAACTTTGTGGTTGCATGCTCCAACTATTATGGCTTATAGATGTTGTGTGTGATTGGACCCTTGGATATGTCAAGGGCATTATTTTGTGTGTGCATGTTTGTATGTAACTAATACAGCAGGAGATGTATTAGCCCTATGATTTTAGAATTTTATTTTCGATCTAGATTACATGTACATTCCCTCGTGGAATATAGGATCGATATATGTAAAATTCTATTTTTGTCGCGGATCGGATTCTTGTGAGGCGTGGTACTTTTGGAGCACCAGAGGCGCAACGGAATAAGAAGCAAGATGGATGCGACAACTCGACCCGATGGCGGTGGCTAAAGATGGCAGCAGCTATGGTTGGAGCACATGGAGGGCAGTAACAGGAAAAGACCATAATAGTTGGAAAATAATTTCCATATTTATTGCTTTATTTACTGTGATGTATGCTAGGATAACTTAAAATTCCTCACTTTAAATAACTAAGTGGGAGAGGGATTTATTTTAATAAATTCCACGGTCTCCATTACTGGTTTGTAAGTGATGCAAACAAACTTGCGCGTTGGCTCTGAGTGTCTTCCTCCATATCGGATGAGTTTGTTTGCGGATCACTAGATCAAACTTCCATTTAGGATGACTATAGGAAATTAATTAAGAGTGTGTGATCTTCCCCATCGGAAGGGGCATAATCTTATTAATGGATTTAGTGTCAAGTAATGGTATACACTTAGGCACATCTAATAGTATCCTCCCCATCGGAGTCACTGTTATTATTTGTGTGACCAAAGGAAAACCAACTATTAATTTGTCAAAATGATAAGTTGACAAGATAATAAAATTAAAACCCCCTCTTACAAATGTCAAGTTTTTGTATACATCCACACTATCGTGGCATACAAAATTCACGGTGTATGAGGTAATTTTATTTGTAAGGATGACAAGAAAATAAAATTAATGGAAAAAACTCTTCTTACAAATGTTTGGTTTTGTATACGTCCACACTATCGTGGCATACAAAATTCACGGTGTTTGAGGTAATTTTATTTGTCATAAAGACTTATTGACAAGATAATTAATGGGTAAAACCCTCCTCTTACAAATGTTTGAATTTGTATACGTCCACACTATCGTGGCATGCAAAATTCACGGTGTTTGAGGTGTTGGTGAATTTAAATGATATTGTTTTGAGGAATCAATATTATTTCAAATTCAAAGTTATTGACCAAAATATTTGATAGACCAACTATTAATTTTATTGGTCACAAAGTTAGGATGACGAGATAATAAAATTAATGAATAAAATCTCCTCTTTATTTTTGTATACGTCCACACTATCGTGGCATACAAAATTCATAGGGATTTTAAGGTGTTGGTCTTGACCAAATATTTTTATGATTCTTAGGATTTAAAATGTTTGTCAATCCCCTAGTTGTTATACTATAGAATAGACTTAGTAGTCCCAATTATAATGATTGGAAATAGGACTTGGACATTTAAGGTAGACTGTCCTCTTAGAGCCAAGAACAAAATAGGTGTATTTCATTCATTAGTTAATACATGATTAGTGATGTTATCTACCGGTACCTGGTGTATAGATACGGGAGCCACTAATCATGTTTGTAATTCATTATAGAGGTTCCAGGAAACCCGATAACTATATGAAGGGGAAGTCACCGTCTATATGGGCACTACTGCAAAAGTGGTAGCTGTTGCAGTGGGAGATGCTTATCCTCTGATAGAGATAAAATATGGATTTTAAGAAATTATCTTTACGTACCAAGTTTAGAAAGAATTTGATTTCGGTTTCTAAACTATAGAAGAATAGATATTCTATCTATTTTGATAACAAACTTGTTATCAAGAAAATAGGAAAGATATCTGTTCTGGTACGTTGGTTAATAATTTATAAATCCAATAACTCCCACGATGCAATAAATGGAAATTAATAACACATCTTTTAACTATTAAGAGAAAGCAACCTTCAGAAATGAACCAATTATATCTTTGGCATCAAAGGCTAGGTTATTTTAACTTAAGTAGGATTCATTGGTAGCTGATGAACTTTTGGGTTCATTGGTAGTGGAAAACTTTCCAACCTGAGAGTCTTACTTGGAAGGAAAAATAACCGAGAAGCTTTTAAGTCAAAGGGATATGGAGCCAAAGATATAATGGAATTGGTTCATTCTGATTTGTGTGGTCCTATGACTATCCAGACAAGAGGTAGTTTCGAATATTTCGTCTATTTTATAGACAACTATTCGAGACACAGATAGATTTACTTGAAACACTGCAAGTCTATGTGCTTTGATTAGTTCAAAGAGTATGAGGCTGATGCGAAGAAATGTCAAAGTAAAAATATATACACTACAAGTCTAAGTGCTTTGTTAGAGTGTATACTAAAAGCCTAGCTTTTGGTATAAATATTTATCTAGAAATAAGAATCACATTGGTCAAATGTCTACATTTATGATAAATGTAGTTGTTCAATTAATTTATATTGTAGATAACATGGTGTGTGGTGTCACACACAGAAGATCATGTTATCAGTACCTTATAAATTATAAACAGTAGCTCACGACCATGATGGAAAGGAACAAACCATTGGAAGGTCGTAGTGTAATTAGGTGTTAGTTTATCTTAACTATATAATTACACTAGTACACTAAGAGTGTATTGAGTAGGACCATTAGAGGTCGTTTCTTTTATACTGACTTTATAAAGGAACAAAGACCTCAGTTATTATGGAAGTGTGTGCTCTTAATCCTAATATAATAACAAGCACATATATTTGATATTTATTTCTTTAATTTATCAATGGGTGAGATTTAGTTCGATGAATCAATAAGCCCGATAAGTTGGGAAATGATATCACTTATAGTGTGTGTTGTTGATTATAGAAGGAAACTGTGTCCTAGTAATCTAGGTTGAGAATGTCCCCAAGAGGAGCTCATAAGGATTGTCATGTTAAACCCTGCAGGTGGACTTAGTCTGACATAATGATGAAGTTGAGTGGTACTACTCTTGGAGCTAGATATTAATTAAGTGAGTTGTCAGTAACTTACTTAATTAGTGGACATTTGTTATCTTAAACACAGGGAGACTAATACACTCATAATAAGAAGGAGCCCAAAATATAATTTGGGATTGGTGCGGTAGTTCAATAATAGTTCTTTAGTGGAATGAATTATTATTGATGAAATTAAGTTGTGTGTTCGGGGTAAACACGGGATGCTTAATTTCATCGGGAGACCAAAACCAATTCCTCCTCTCGGTCCCTATCGTAGCCTCTAGTATATAGAGATTTATACCCACCGCATACCCACTTTCTTACCCATCCAATGGGGTCGGCCAAGCTAGCTTGGAACCCAAGCTAGGGCCGGCCAAGATCAAGTGGATGAGTCATGTAGGTGGCCGGCCAAAGCTTGGGTCCCAAGCTTAGGTGGCCGGCCACTAGAATATTAAAAGGATTTTATTAAAATTATTTCTTATGTGGATATCATGATTTTAAAAGAGAGTTTAAAAATTAAAAATTTCCTTTTATAGCTTTCTACAAAAGATTAAGAGAAGAGATTAATCTCTTTCCTTATTTGTAGTTTAAAAGGATGGTTTTAATTTTTGGTAAAAACTTTCCTTATTTGTAAATCATCTACAAGAGAGTTTAAAATTTGAAATCTTTCCTTATTTGTTTATTAAAGGAGGATTTTAAATTTTAAGAAAACTTTCCTTTTTAACCATGCTCATGATTTAAAAGAAAGTTTAAAATTAATAATTCTCTTTTATTAGTTTCTACAAAAGATTAAGAAAAGACTTGATATCTTTCCTTATTTGTAGATTAAAAGAGATTTTAATTTTTAGAGATAACTTTCTTTTTATCCACATGTTTAAAAGAAATATTTTAATTTATTAAATTTCCTTTTTATAAACCAATCATGAAGGGATTAAATTATTGGAGAAATTTTTATAAATTTCCGGAAACAAATTAGGAAGTTTTAATTCTTGTTTTAATTAAAACTTTCCTTGATTTGGGGCTTGAGGTGGCCGCCCATTGTATTTGAAAAGGAAAATTATTTTTAATTAAATAATTTTTCTTTTCAATGGAAAAAGAATTAAGGAAATTTTTATTAAATTTTCCTTATTTGCCAAGACCAAGGATTATAAAAGAGGGGGTAGAGGAGGCTTCAAAGTGAACGACTCTATTCTATTTTTCTTCCTCTTTTCCTTGGTGGTGTGGCCGGCCCTTCCTTCTTCTCTTCTTCTTCTCTTTGTGGCCGAACCTCTTCATGCTTATGGAGTTTTAATTGGTGGCCGGATCTAGCTTGAGGAAGAAGGAGAGAAAGCCTACATCCCTTGGAGCATGGTTGGTGGAAAAGATCTTCATCTTTTGGAAGCTTTGTGCTTGGCCGAAATTTGAAGAAAGGAGAAGGTGCTTTGGTGGTTTCTCATCTCGGAAGATCGTTGCCCACACAACGTCCGAGGTTAGAAGAGGAATACGGTAAAAGATCAAGAGGTTTTTCTAAAAGGTATAACTAGTATTTTTCTTTCCGCATCATACTAGTTATTTTTGGAAATAATACTAAATACAAGAGGCATACGATTCTAGAGTTTCGAATTTGTTTTTGATGTAGTGTTCTTTTGTTTTTCTTTTTCTTGTGATTTGATTGTTCTTTTCGGTTAACCTAAAGTTATTTTAGGAAATTAAATATTAGCTTTCCATAAAAGGTTTTGTCTAGTCGGTGGTGGTTGCTCCCATATCCAAGAAGGCCATGTGCCTCGCCACGTCAGTACTGGGAACCAATTATGGAAATTAATATTTAATGGAATTAATAACTTAAGGTGACTTGGGTCGAACGTGTTAAGTTCCGCAGGAGATCCAAGTCAAAACCTAAAAGAACAAATAGATTAAGTTTTGGATCAAACGTGTTAAGTTCCGCAGGCGATCCAAATTTTAATTTAAAAGAACACATGGTAGCTAGGAAAAGGTTCAGACCTTTGTACAAATTTTTGTACAGTGGAACCTCTAGGTTTTCCGAGTAGCAACCAACAATTGGTATCAGAGCTAGGGTTTTGCCTCTGTGTATTTGGTATTAGTTTAATTATGCACATGTCATACATAATTTAGGCAGGTTAATAGTAGGATGTGCTAACTTTGTGGATGCAGGATCCAACTATTATGGCTTATAGTTATTATGTGTGTGATTGGACCCTTGGACATGTCAAGAGCATTTTATTGTGTGTGCATGATTGTATTATAAAATACAGCAGGAGTTGTATTTAGTTTTATTAGGATTTTATTTTTGATCTAGTTACATGTACATTCCTTCTATGGAATATAGGATCGATGAATGTAAATTTTATTTTATGTTCGATCTAGTTTACATGTACATTCCTTCGAGGAATATAGGATCAAAATGTAAAATTCTATTTATGTCGCAGATCGAATCTTGCAAAGCGTGTAACCTTCTAAGGACCAGAGGCGCAGCGGAACTAGGAGCAAGATGGATGCGACAGCTAGACCCGGTGGCAGTGGCCAAATATGGCAGCAGCTTGGGATGACAACACACGGAGGACAACAAGAGATAAAAGTCATAATAGTTGAAAATTAGATTTTCTATTTATTGCTTTTATATTGTGTGTGCATGTTAGTTTACATATTTAGTAGGCTAGCATAGTTAAAATTCCTCATTTATAAATAACTAAGTGGGAGAGGGATTTTTAAGTAAATCTCATGGTCTCCATTACTGGTTTGTAAGTGATGCAAACAAGCTTGCGTGTTGGCTCTGAGTGCCTTCCTCCATAACGGATGAGCTTGTTTGTGGATCACTAGAACAGACTTCCATTTTTGGATGACTATAGGAAGTTAATTAAGAGCGTGTGATCTTCCCCAACGGAAGGAGCATAATCTTATTAATGGACTTAGTGTCAAGTAATGGTATACACTTAGACACATCTAATAGTATCCTCCCCATCGGAGTCACTGCTATTATTTGTGTGACCAAATGATACCAACTATTAATTTTATTTGTCAAAAAGTTAGGTTGACAAGATAATAAAATTAATGGGTTAAAACCCTCCTTTTACAAATGTTGAATTTGTATACGTCCACACTAACGTGGCATGCAAAATTCACGGTGTTTGAGGTGTTGGTGCATTTAAATAATATTGTTTGAGGAATCAATATTTTTTAAATTTAAAAGTTTTTGACCAAATATTTGATCAAAGACAGATCAACTATTAATTTTATTCGTCATAAAGTAAAGTTGACGAGATAATAAAATTAATGAATAAAATCTCCTCTTCGATTTTGTATACGTCCACACTATCGTGGCATACAAAATTCATGGGGATTTTTAAGGAGTTGATCTTGACCAAGTATTTTTGTGATTCTTAGGATTTAAAATGTTTGTCAATCCCCTAGTAGTCATACTATAAGAAAGACTTAGTAATCCCAATTGTAATGATTGGAAATAGGACTTGGACATTAAGGTAAACTGTCTTCTTAGAACTAAGAACAATATAGGTGTATTTAATTCATTAGTTGAAACATGTTTAGTGGTGTTATCTACCAGAACCTGGAGTGTAGATATAGATGTCATTAATCATGTCCGCAATTCATTGCAGGGTTCCAGGAAACCCGGCAACTAAATGAAAATTAAAACACTATCTACATGGGCACTACTGTAAAAATG
The DNA here is from genome assembly GCF_018446385.1 of Zingiber officinale. Lineage (NCBI taxonomy): Eukaryota > Viridiplantae > Streptophyta > Magnoliopsida > Zingiberales > Zingiberaceae > Zingiber > Zingiber officinale. The sequence continues at coordinate 18,027,855 of NC_056004.1, forward strand.
GTAGCTGTTGCAGTGGGAGATGTTTATCTTTTGATAAGAATAAAACATGGATTTTTGAGTAATTGTCTTTACGCACCAAGTTTAGAAAGAACTAGTTTTCAGTTTCTAAACTATTCAAAGAACTTGATATTCTGCCTCTTTTAATAACAAAGTTGTTATTAAGAAAAAGTGGGAAGTTATCTGTTCTGGTACGTTGGTTGGCAATTTATAAATCCAATAATTCTCACGATGCAACAAATGGAAATTAGTAACACATCTTCTAACTTTAAGAGAAAGTAACCTTCGAAAATGAACCAATTATATCTTTGGCTTCTAAGGCTAGGTTATATTAACTTGAGTAGGATTCATTGGTAGCTGATGAACTTTTGGGTTCATTAGTAGTGGAAATCTTTCCAACCTACGAGTCTTACTTGGAAGGAAAAATAACCAAGAAGCTTTTAAGTCTAAGGGGTATGGAGTCAAAGATATATTGGAATTGGTTCATTCTGATTTGTGTGATCCTATGAGCATCCAAGCAAGAGGTTGTTTCAAATATTTCATCTATTTTATAGACAACTATTTGAGATACGGATATATTTACTTGATGTGCCGCAAGTCTAAGTGCTTTGATTAGTTCAAAGAGTACGAGGCTGATGTGGAGAAACGACAAAGTAAAAGTATCAAGACACTACGGTAAGATCGTAGTGGCAAGTACCTCTTGGGAGAATTTAGGAGTCATTTATCAGAAGTAGGGATTCAATCCAAACTAACTGCACCTGGTACACTCCAACTGAATGGTGTAGGAAAAGGAAGGTATAGGACTCTTATGAAAATAAGTAGATTGATGAGTTATTAAGAATATTATCAAAATCATTTTAAGGATATACTCTGGAAACGGGAGTGAATATAGTACCTTCTAAAGTCAGAACTCTCTACTCATATAGAATTGCTGAATAGGCGTAAGCCTATTTCAAAGCATATTCGGATTCGGGTAGTCCAGCACATATGCAGAAGAGAGACAATGATAAGTTGGACAGGAATTCACTTGTTTGTGGGTTATCCTAGTAAAATGAAAGTAGGTTTATAGTCTTAAAAATCAGAAGGTCATTGTTAGCATCAATGAACGATTTTTAGAAAAGGACTATGTAATAAACCATGTGCCCATAAGAAAATTTGTTCTTAAGGAAATAATAAAAGGCATGTCTAATCTAGTACCAACTGTACAAGATGAGATACCACAAGGAAACTGCAACACGTATCACAAATGATACACAATTGCAGAAAGTGCCTTGTCGTAGTGGGAGGGTTGTTAGGCAACCTAAAAAGATTCATATTTTGGGAGAGTTTTTGGACTCGATCCCTGGAGGACATGAACCTGATCTCCGGACATATGACGAAACACTCCAAGATAAAGATGCAACATCTTGGCAAAAAGTAATGAATAACAGAATTAGAATATATGTATTCTAATAAAATCTGGAAGCTTGTAGAACCACCAAATGGTGTAAAAGCCTTTGGGTGTAAAAAGGTCTATAATAGGAAAAGAGGGATAGAAAGGAAGGTAGTAACTTTCAAAGCAAGACTTGATGAAAAAGGAAACTTTTTCACTAGTAGTCATGCTTAAGTCTATCCGGATTCTTTTATCTATCTGGCAAGTGGATGTCAAGACAGCATTCCTTAATGGAAGTCTTGATCCATATAAAGCAACCAGAAGGGTTCATTGCAAAGGGCTAAGAGCATCTTGTGTGCAAGCTCAATCAGTCTATGGACTGAGGCAAAGCTTCAAGGTCTTGGAACATCCGGTTTATAAAAGTAATCCAGACCTATGGATTTATTGAGTAAACGGATAAGTCTTGTGTATACAAAAGGTGTGATGGAAACGTGGTGGTATTTCTTATACTATACGTAGATAACATTTTTGGTAGTTAGAAACAATATCAAAATGTTGTCAAAAGTAAGGGTATGGTTGTCCAAATAATTCGATATAAAGGACTTGGGAGAATGTATATATTTTTTATATCAAAGTAATAAGGGATCGAAAGAAAAAATATATTTTACTTATCCCAAGCTTGATACATCGGAAAATCCTTGCTCGTTTTAAGCATGCAAAACTCCTCGAAAGGTTTCTTACCTTTTAAGCATGGAGTGTCTTTATCTAAAGAGATGTCTCCGATGACATCAAAGGAGATTGAGGACATGTAGGCAATTCTTTATGCTTCGGCAGTTAGACAACCTAATGTATGCTATGCACGAGATCAAAAATCTGTTTTGCCAAGGACATAGTTAGCAGATATCAAAGTAACCCTAGACAAAGACATTGGACTGCAGTAAAGCATATATTAAAGTACCTTAGAGGCGCTAGAGATTATATGCTAGCTTACAAGGTAGTTAATTTGGTCCCTGTGGGTTACACGGATTTTGACTTCCAATCGGATAGGGACAATAATAAGTCGACCTCGGGGTTTTGTGTTTACTTTAGGAGGAAAAGTCATAACTATGGAAGAGTGATAAGCATATGTGTTTTTCTGGACTCCACCATAGAAGCTGAGTATATGGCAAGCCTCTGAGGTAGCCATAAAAGATGAATGACTTAATTACCTCAAGATAGACTTAGATATGATTTCTAGTTTGTCCAAAGATTATTAAAATTTATTATAATAATAATGGTGCAGTAACAAACTCGAAGAAACCATGAGTCTATAAGGCAAGTAAACACAATAGAGCGCAAGTACTACCCAATACGAGAAATTGTATAACGAGGAGAAGTTGTTGCCGCCTAGATTGCATCAGATGATAACCTAAGGTCCTTAAGGCAAGAGCTTTTTGAAAGGCATGGGAATCAGATGTATGGCAGCAGATATGGCAGCTTAGTCTTTTAGTATAAGTGGGAGATTGTTACAGTGTATACTAAAAGCCTAGCTTTTGGTATAAATATTTATCTAGAAATAAGAATCACATTGGTCAAATGTCTACATTTATGATAAATGTAGTTGTTCAATTAATTTATATTGTAGATAACATGGTGTGTGGTGTCACACACAGAAGATCATGTTATCAGTACCTTATAAATTATAAACAGTAGCTCACGACCATGATGGAAAGGAACAAACCATTGGAAGGTTGTAGTGTAATTAGGTGTTAGTTTATCTTAAATATATAATTACACTAGTACACTAAGAGTGTATTGAGTAGGACCATTAGAGGTCGTTTCTTTTATACTGACTTTATAAAGGAACAAAGACCTCAGTTATTATGGAAGTGTGTGCTCTTAATCCTAATATAATAACAAGCACATATATTTGATATTTATTTCTTTAATTTATCAATGGGTGAGATTTAGTTCGATGAATCAATAAGCCCGATAAGTTGGGAAATGATATCACTTATAGTGTGTGTTGTTGATTATAGAAGGAAACTGTGTCCTAGTAATCTAGGTTGAGAATGTCCCCAAGAGGAGCTCATAAGGATTGTCATGTTAAACCCTGCAGGTGGACTTAGTCCGACATGATGATGAAGTTGAGTGGTACTACTCTTGGAGCTAGATATTAATTAAGTGAGTTGTCAGTAACTTACTTAATTAGTGGACATTTGTTATCTTAAACACAGGGAGACTAACACACTCATAATAAGAAGGAGCCCAAAATATAATTTGGGATTGGTGCGGTAGTTCAATAATAGTTCTTTAGTGGAATGAATTATTATTGATGAAATTAAGTTGTGTGTTCGGGGTAAACACGGGATGCTTAATTTCATCGGGAGACCAAAACCAATTCCTCCTCTCGGTCCCTATCGTAGCCTCTAGTATATAGAGATTTATACCCACCGCATACCCACTTTCTTACCCATCCAATGGGGCCGGCCAAGCTAGCTTGGAACCCAAGCTAGGGCCGGCCAAGATCAAGTGGATGAGTCATGTAGGTGGCCGGCCAAAGCTTGGGTCCCAAGCTTAGGTGGCCAGCCACTAGAATATTAAAAAGGATTTTTATTAAAATTATTTCTTATGTGGATATCATGATTTTAAAAGAGAGTTTAAAAATTAAAAATTTCCTTTTATAGCTTTCTACAAAAGATTAAGAGAAGAGATTAATCTCTTTCCTTATTTGTAGTTTAAAAGGATGGTTTTAATTTTTGGTAAAAACTTTCCTTATTTGTAAATCATCTACAAGAGAGTTTAAAATTTGAAATCTTTCCTTATTTGTTTATTAAAGGAGGATTTTAAATTTTAAGAAAACTTTCCTTTTTAACCATGTTCATGATTTAAAAGAAAGTTTAAAAATTAATAATTCTCTTTTATTAGTTTCTACAAAAGATTAAGAAAAGACTTGATATCTTTCCTTATTTGTAGATTAAAAGAGATTTTAATTTTTAGAGATAACTTTCTTTTTATCCACATGTTTAAAAGAAATATTTTAATTTATTAAATTTCCTTTTTATAAACCAATCATGAAGGGATTAAATTATTGGAGAAATTTTTATAAATTTCCGGAAACAAATTAGGAAGTTTTAATTCTTGTTTTAATTAAAACTTTCCTTGATTTGGGGCTTGAGGTGGCCGCCCATTGTATTTGAAAAGGAAAATTATTTTTAATTAAATAATTTTTCTTTTCAATGGAAAAAGAATTAAGGAAATTTTTATTAAATTTTCTTTATTTTCCAAGACCAAGGATTATAAAAGAGGGGGTAGAGGAGGCTTCAAAGTGAATGACTCTATTCTATTTTTCTTCCTCTTTTCCTTGGTGGTGTGGCCGGCCCTTCCTTCTTCTCTTCTTCTTCTCTTTGTGGCCGAACCTCTTCATGCTTATGGAGTTTTAATTGGTGGCCGGATCTAGCTTGAGGAAGAAGGAGAGAAAGCCTACATCCCTTGGAGCTTGGTTGGTGGAAAAGATCTTCATCTTTTGGAAGCTTTGTGCTTGGCCGAAATTTGAAGAAAGGAGAAGGTGCTTTGGTGGTTTCTCATCCCGGAAGATCGTTGCCCACACAACGTCCGAGGTTAGAAGAGGAATACGGTAGAAGATCAAGAGGTTTTTCTAAAAGGTATAACTAGTATTTTTCTTTCCGCATCATACTATTTATTTTTGGAAATAATACTAAATACAAGAGGCATACGATTCTAGAGTTTCGAATTTGTTTTCGATATAGTGTTCTTTTGTTTTTCTTTTCCTTGTGATTTGATTGTTTTTTTCGGTTAACCTAAAGTTATTTTAGGAAATTAAATATTAGCTTTCCATAAAAGTTTTTGTCTAGTCGGTGGTGGTTGCTCCCATATCCAAGAAGGTCATGTGCCTCGCCACGTCAGTACTGGGAACCAATTATGGAAATTAATATTTAATGGAATTAATAACTTAAGGTGACTTGGGTCGAACGTGTTAAGTTCCGCAGGAGATCCAAGTCAAAACCTAAAAGAACAAATAGATTAAGTTTTGGATCAAACGTGTTAAGTTCCGCAGGCGATCCAAAATTTAATTTAAAAGAACACATGGTAGCTAGGAAAAGGTTCAGACCTTTGAACAAATTTTTGTACAGTGGAACCTCTAGGTTTTCCGAGTAGCAACCAACACCTGAGAGTCTTACTTGGAAGGAAAAATAACCGAGAAGCTTTTAAGTCAAAGGGATATGGAGCCAAAGATATAATGGAATTGGTTCATTCTGATTTGTGTGGTCCTATGACTATCCAGACAAGAGGTAGTTTCGAATATTTCGTCTATTTTATAGACAACTATTCGAGACACAGATAGATTTACTTGATACACTGCAAGTCTAAGTGCTTTGATTAGTTCAAAGAGTATGAGGCTGATGCGAAGAAATGTCAAAGTAAAAATATCGAGACACTACGGTGAGATCGTAGTAACAAATACCTCTTGGGAGAATTTAGGAGTCACTTATCAGAAGTAGGGATTTAATCCCAACTAATTGCACTTAGTACATCCCAACAGAATGGTGTATTAGAAAGAAGGTATAAGGCTCTTATGGAATAATTAGATCGATGATGAGTTATTTAGAAAATTACCAAATTCGTTTTAAGGATATACACTGGAAATGAAAGTGAACATAGTACCTTTTAAGTCAGAACTCTCTACTCCCACAGAATTGTAGAATGGGTGTAAGCCTAGTCTGAAGCATATTCGGATTTAGGTGGTCTAGCACGTGAGAGACGCTGAAAAATTGGACATGAGTTCACTTGTTTGTGAGTTATCCTTGAATAACGAAAAGAGGTTTGTAGTTCTTAAAATCGGAAGGTCATTATTGGCACCAATGCTCGATTTGAGAAAAGGACTATACTATAAACCACAAGCCCATGAGTAAAAATTGTTCTTAAGAAAATTAAAGGACACGTCTAACCTAGTACCAACTGTACAAGATGAAATATCACAAGAAACTGCAACACGTATCACAAATGATACACAATTGCAGAAAGTGTCTCGTCGTAGTGGGAGGGTTGTTAGGCAACCTAAAATATTCATGTTTTGGAAGAGTCTTTGGACTCGATCCCTGGTGGACATGAACATGATCCCCGGACATATGACGAAGCACTCCAAGATAAAGAGGCAGCATCTTTGCAAAAAGCAATAAATACAAAATTAGAATATATGTATTCTAATAGAGTCTGGGAGCTTATAAAATCATCAAATGGTGTAAAAGCCATTGGGTGAAAATTAGTCTACAATAGGAAAAGAGGGATAGACAGGAAGGTAGAAACTTTCAAAGCAAGGCTTGTTGAAAAAGGAAACCTTTTTACCGGTAGCCATGCTTAAGTTTACCCGGATTCTTTTATCTATGAGATTTAGCAAGTGGATATCAAGACAGCTTTCCTTAATGGAAGTCTTGAAGAACACATCCATATAAAGCAACCAGAAGGGTTCTTTGTAAAGAACAAAGAAGCATCTTGTGTGCAAGCTCAATCAGTCTATGGACTGAAGCAAAGCTTCAAGGTCTTGAAAAATCTGGTTTAATGAAGTAATCCAGACCTTTAGATTTATTTAATAACCGAATGAGTCTTATGTATACAAAGAGTGTGATGGAAATGTGGTGGCATTTCTTATACTATACGTAGATAACATTTTTGGTAGTTGGAAATAATATCAAAGTGTTGTCAGAAGTAAGGGTATGGTTGTCCAAACAATTTGATATGAAGGACTTGGGAGAATGCATATATTCTTGGGATCAAAGGGATCGCAAGAAAAGAATAAATTTTACTTATCCCAAGCTTCATATATCGAAATAATCTTAGCTCGTTTTAGCATGCAGAACTCCAATAAAGGTTTCTTACCTTTTAGGCATGGAGTAGCTTTATCTAAAGAGATGTCTCAGAAGACATTAAAGAAAATAAAGGACATGAAGGCAGTTCCTTATGCTTCGGCTGTAGGAAGTCTAATGTATGCAATGTTGTGTACGAGACTGGATATCTATTTTGCCGTGGGCATGGTTAGCAGATATCAAAGTAACTCTGGACAAGGATATTTGTCTGCGGTAAAGCATATATTGAAGTACCTTAGAGGCATTAGAGATTATATGCTAGCTTACAAGACAGATAATTTGGTCCCTGTGGGTTACATGGATTTTAACATCCAATCGGAAAGGGACAATAGTAAGTCAACCTTGGGGTTTTGTGTTTACTTTAGGAGGTAAAGTCATAACTATGGAAGAGTGATAAGCATATGTGCTTTTTTGGACTCCACCATAGAAGTTGAGTATATGGCAGTCTCTGAGGTAGCCATAGAAACTGTATGGCTCAGATACTTCAAGATAGACTTAGATATGATTTCTGGTTTACCCAAAATAATTTGGTGCAGGAGCAAACTCAAAGAAACCATAAGTCCATAAGGCAAGTAAACACAATAGAGCACAAGTACCACCCAATACGAGAAATCGTATAAACGAAGAGAAGTTGTTGCCGCCTAGATTGCATCAGATGATGACCTATAGATCTTTTCACTAAGGCCCTTAAGGCAAGAGCTTTTGATGGACATATTGAAGGGTTGGGAATCAGATGTATGGCAGCAGATATGGCAGCTTAGTCTTTTAGTATAAGTGGGAGATTGTTAGAGTGTATACTAAAAGCCTAGCTTTTGGTATAAACATTTATCTAGAAATAAGAATCACATTGGTCAAATATTTATATTTATGATAAATGTAGTTGTTTAATTAATTTATATTGTAGATAACATGGTGTGTGGTGTCACACGTAGAAGATCATGTTATCAGTTCTTTATAAATTATAAATAGTTGCTCACGACTAAGATGGAAAGGAACAAACCATTGGAATAGTCGTAGTGTAATTAGGTATTAGTTTATCTTGACTAATAAATTACACTAGTACACTCTAAGTGTATTGAGTAGGATCATTTTAGATAAGTTCTTTTTATACTGACTTGATAAAAGAATTAGACCTTAGTTATTATGGAAGTGTATGCTCTTAATTCTAATATAAAAACAAGCACATATATTTGATATTCATTTCTTTAATTTATCAATGGGTGAGATTTAGTTCGATAAATCAATAAGCCCGATAAGTTGGGAAATGATATCACTTATAGTGTGTGTTGTTGATTATAGAAGGAATCTATGTCCTAGTAATCTAGGTTGAGAATGACCCCAACAGGAGCTCATAAGGATTGTCATGTTAAACCCTGCAGGTGGACTTAGTCTGACATGACGATAAGGTTGAGTGGTACTACTCTTGGACTAAGATATTAATTAAGTGAGTTGTTAGTAACTCATTTAATTAGTGGACATTCATTATCTTAAACACAGGGAGACTAACACACTCATAATAAAAAGGAGCCCAAAATGTAATTTGGGATTGGTGCGGTAGTTCAATAATAGTTCTTTAGTAGAATTAATTATTATTGATGAAATTAAGTTATGTGTTCGGGGCGAACACGGGATGCTTAATTCCATTGAGAGACCAAAACCAATTCTCCTCTCGGTCACTATCGTAGCCTCTTGTATATAGAGATTTATACCCACCACATACTCACCTTCTTACCCAACCAATAGGGGCCGGCCAAGCCAAGCTTGAAGCTCAAGCTTAGGGTCGGCCAAGCCTAAAGGTTGAGCCTTAAGGTGGTCGGCCAATATCTTGGAGCCCAAGCTTAGGTGGTCTGCCACATCATATTAAAAAGAGATTTTTGTTAAAATTATTTCTTATATGGATATCATGGTTTTAAAAGAGAGTTTAAAATTTAAATCTTTCCTTTTATAGCTTTCTACAAAAGATTAAGAAAAGATTTGAAATCTTTCCTTATTTGTAGATTGAAAGGTAGATTTTAATTTTGAGAAAACTTTCTTTTTTAACCATGTTCATGATTTAAAAAAGAGTTTAAAAATTAAATATTCTCTTTTATAAGTTTCTACAAAAGATTAAGAAAAGATTTGATATCTTTCCTTATTTGTAGATTAAAAGAGATTTTAATTTTTAGTGATAACTTTCTTTTTATCCACATGTTTAAAAGAAAGATTTTAATTTATAAAATTTCCTTTTTACAAACCACCATGAAGGGAAAAATTATTGGAGCAATTTTTTATAAATTTCCGGAGACAAATTAGGAAGTTTTAATTAATCAAAACTCTCCTTGTTTTGTTTTTAAAGTGGCCGACCATTGTAAATTGAGAAGAGAAAATTGTTTTTAATTAAATAAATTTTCCTTTTCATGGCAAAAGAATTAAGTTTTTATTTAAATTTTCTTATTTGCCAAGATCAAGGATTATAAAAGGGGGGGTAGAAGTGCCTTCATGGGTGAACGACTCTATTATTCTTCTCCTCTCTTTTCCTCCTTGGTGGCCGACCCTAGCTTCTCCCTCTTCTCTTCTTCTTGTGGCCGGCGGCAACCCCTCTTGGAGCTTTTGATGGTGGTCAGTTCTAGCTAGGAGAAAAAGGAGAGAAAGGAGGTTTTGTTTCTTGCATCCCTTGGAGCTTGGTGGTGGTGGTCGGACCTCTACTTCTCTTGGAGAATTGTGGTGGCCGAAACCTAAAAGGAAGAAGACGGTGCTTGGTGGTTCTCGTCTCGGAAGATCGTTGCCCACACAATGTCCGAGGTTAGAAGAGGAATACGGTAGAAGATCAAGAGGTTATTTTTGCTTACAAAGAAATGTATAACTAGTAATTGTTTTCCGCATCATACTAGTTTTCTTTGTATAAGTTATTTTTGGAAATACCAAACACAAGAGGCATATGATTCTAGAGTTTTCGGATTTGTTTCGAAGTTGTGTTTCTTTTCTTTTATTTTTCGAACTTGTGATTCGATTGTTCTTTTTGGTTAACCTAGAGTTATTTAAGGAAATAAATATTAGCTTTCCTTAAAAGGTTTTGCCTAGGCGGTGGTGATTGCTCCCATATCCAAGAAGGTCATGTGCCTCGCCATGCAGTCCTGGAAGCCGATTTTGAAAATTAATATTTATGGAATTAATAACTTAGGAAGATTTGAATCAATAGTGTTAAGTTTCGTTTGTGATTTAAATCTAAACCATTAAGGACAGATAAGTTAAATTTGGAGTCAATGATGTTAAGTTCCGTCTGTGATTCCTAATTTAATTTCTAAAGAACACAATAGGTTATTTAAGGAAAGATTCGACACTTATACAAAATTTTTGTACAGTGGAACCGGTACGATTTTCCTAGGACTAACCAACACTTCCTAGATAGGGAGAGTCTATTAGATGAAGTTCCCGATGCAGCCTTCCCATCTTTCGCCACAGACAGCAACTTTTTGACTCTTCCCGCTCCTCTGCCGAGTGATGCAACTCCCTCAGATCCCCAACCTTAATGTAATCCCATGTAATTTTAAACTTTAACAGACCTGCGCATGTATTTCAACCTATTCTGTTTTTCGTCCCAGTAAATGTTTGTCTTTCAACTTGGGGTTTGTTTGCTTCCTTTATTTTCTTCCCGTCCTGGGTTCCCTTGATTTCCCGACCTTCCATTGGTTTACTTCCTGATGGGTGATATAGGTATTTCCCTGGTCTGGTATTTGTTCTGGGTTTTGGGTTGGATGCCATTCCTACTGAGGCCCATGGATCTTTGTTGTGTCCCCCACTATCTCCCGAGTTGGATTCGCTCATTAATGAAAATAGTTCCTGGGTTGGATTTATCCCTTAACTACGTTGTTTCAAGAGCTGGATTCCTCTATTAGTCGCAACTAACTCCCGATCTGGTTTAATTCCTTAGCGAAACTAAAAACATAGCACCCCTATCGTTTCCCAACGCCACACCGTTCTTTCTCGAGGTAGCGCATGATGACCCTCGTAAGCCGGGCCGTCTACAGTATCCTCATTTTCTGTGAGGATCCAACGACTTCCTTTACTCCGCTATTCTGCATCGCCTTTTACTATGGGTCGTCGGATGGTAGTTTGACCCTTTTGCCCTCGTGGATGGCGGCTATAAATAGGTCACCACCGTCATTCTAGGGAACTTTTTCCCCCACGCTCTTTGTTATCGCTCTCTGCTCTTTCTGCTTCCTTGCTTCTCAACACTTCCTTCTATCTGCGTCTTCCTTTGGTTCCTGACTTCCACTTAAGCTCTCCCCATGGCTATCCCCAACATCATTTACCCTCCTGGAGTCTCCACTTTTGATGGCATGGATCTAGATGATCTTCGCTTTACCTACGAAATCTCCATGGACATGCATATTATCATTCCCACTACGCTGCACAAAGCTTCAGCCCCTCCCGCAGGTTATGTCACTTTTTATAAGGAGCAGTTCGTGGTTGGGTTTCGCCTCCCTATCCATCCTCTGTTTTCTTATGTAAGTCGTTATTTTCGAATTTCCTTGGGCCAGTTGACCCCTAACTCGATAAATATTCTATACAGCTTTGTGATCCTGTGTGAAGTCTGTGAGATTTCCTGGTCTGGCCACTTGTTCCACTACTACTTCACCCCTCGCCAACATAGTGAAGGCCTATTTCGTTTCCAAGCCCGTACTAGAACAACCTTCTTTTGCCCTATCCCTTCCTCCGATCCATCATGGAAGGATAAGTACTTCTTCCTCCGATTTCCCTCCGCTGAAGAATGGCCTACCGATTGGCAGTGTATTCTCCCATCATTGCTTTATGTAGGGGACTTCAGCACTGACCCCTTGTTCACGGATTCTTTGGCTCAGCTGAGGGGTTGGCGGCTAGACTTGACGAGGCTTCTGTCTGAGGACTTGCTAGCCTTTTTCAGACTGAGCTGCATCCCAGCTATTGAGCTACCCCACTCTCTGGGTGAGTTTTGGTTGTCTTTAAACTGCTTCACTGTTATTTGGTGTGATGATGGCAACTCTAATTTTTTGGTGCAGCGAACACCTTGCTCCGCGCGTCAGAGGTTCAGCCTCTCCCTTTAAGTGAACTTGAGATAGAGCGTAGGAGTAGGATGATATTGGACAGGAGGCTCCTTCCTCATGCTGTCACCGCCAGACTGGGAGCTACCTCCACAGTCCCTCCCCGATCAACCTCTCAACCTTCTACCAGTCAAACCACCCATCCTCCCTCAGGGTGGGACGACATTCCCTCTGCTAGCCCCTCCTTCCGAGTAGTTTCAAGGGCAGCCCTGCAAACACGCTCTATTGGTCCTTCCCGGGTTGCTCCTTCCTCAGCTCGTCGATCCCGGTCGCCCCCCAGTGACTCTGACTCAGACGATCACCCCTTGATATTCCGCCGAAGGCGTACACAACCAACTCCAGACCTAGGAGCAGGAGGGGCAAGAGGCATTGGTAGTTCATCTGCTGATCCAATCCCCCGATCTCCCGCTCCTCCTGCGACGGCTTCCAATCCTCCCACTGCTGAGGCTCCTCCTGCTCCACGAGCTCAAGAGCAGGCTACACCTTCCTCCCTTCCGACCCATTCGACCGAGCCCATCCCTACGCCACAAAAGCCAGGTGCCACTGCAGACCCTTCAGTTATCCCTCCTCCAAATGAAACACAGCCAGGGTCATCTCATCCTACTGCTCCCCCCCCTGACAACCTCCGCTTCACAACCGCAAGGTCCCTCTTACCGCCAATACTATTCCACCAAGCCTTCAGAATTAGATATGAGGCGCCAAAAGGATGCCCCTACCAGCCGTCTTACTTTCAGAGGTGAACTAGCCACCTGTTGGGAGGAAAGCTATCAGATGATGGAGAATATATCTGTTCCCGACCGAATGAATAGGTTTTTTGAGATGTATGTCCAGGTAAGCTTCACTTGTTCATGTGACTAAGCTTCTCCTCTTTTTAAACTCTTTCTTCCTTGATTCAGGCTCACGCTGAATCACTAGTGATAAATCAAACGCTACACCTAAATTATCACCGTAATAAGGTATTATTGGACAGAGTAGCTGAGTTGGAGCTACAATTGAACGACCCTGCAACAGCTGGTCGTGCCCAAAGGGATGAGATAGCAGCTTTGAAGAGGGTAACGCCCAACATTGTCAAGCTTTGCGGACTGCCGACCAGGAGCTTCAAACCCTCTGCGAAGAGAAAAGTCGGGTTGAAGGTGTCCATAAGCAGCAGATTGACCAGTTGACCGAGGAGCTGAATGTCAAGGAAACCCTCTTTCAAGAACATATCAAAGCATTGGAATCTCAGGCTGCTGAAATAACTGCTCTGAAAGCCGAGCTATCTCAGGCTCGTTCCGGTCTTGGCAGAGTCACCTCAGCCCTAGAGGTATACAGAGCAGGGGAAGATGAACATTGTAGGCTGAGTCGGGAGGCATATCTCCATTCCCTAGAATTCGATGCTCAGGTAGGGGACCGCTTCGTGGTCTTCGTCTCTTCTGGTGCGGCTGGGGTTGTGAGGCAACTCTACAAACAAGGTTATCTCAAGTCCGCCCCTCCCGCGGATTTCTTGGATCATCATCGCATCTTAGATGAGTTGTCGATGAAGTGTTTTCCGCTTTCAAATAACTTGTACATGTACATGTTGGTGCGGAAAGTATCTGACGATCGAACTCAAGTTTTGATTATGGCAAAGGGATTCAAAGTTAAGTTTAATTGTTAGCTCACATTTTGAATGAGCTTGCAGGAAAGTCCTAAGTGTAACTTAGGCAAAAGCCCTAGCTACGGTTAGGCAAGTGGAAAACCCTAGGGGGTGGTAACCCTAGGTCATAGGGGGTGGTAACCCTATGCGAAAAGTCTTGGTAGGTCGAGGGCTTCAGGAAAAAGTCCTAGGAGGTGGTAACCCTAGGTGAAAAGTCCTGGTGTCGCAAACCAGATGGAAGACTGGACGGGTCGAAGAGCGGGAGTCCAGCAGAAAGTCCGGAAGCATCGAGCGTTGAGCAAAAGTCCAGTTGATCTGGAGGATCGCACTGGCAACAGGTAAATCTCCTGAGTAGAGTAGGTGAGGGCGCGTTCCCCGTAGAGGGAACAGCAAGCGTCGGGTCGACCTAGGGTTTCCGGACGGAAATCCGAAGTCAGACCCGGACAGTCCGATGACTGTCAATCACTTAATTCGTCATATTTTATGTGTGCTAAATTTGTCTTGCAGGGTATGTGTGTGTTTGGTGAACTAACATGCTTTGTAGGGACAAATGAGCAAGGCAAGCCTCAGATGAACAGTGTCCGAGGCGCCTCCATGGAGCTTGGAGGCGTCTCGGGTGCAGAATGTGAGTTGGCCACGAAGCAATGCTGGAGGCGCCTCGGATGGAGCTGGAGGTGCCTTGGACCAAGGCTTGGAGGCACCTTGGAGTGGCTTGAAGGCGTCTTCAAGCTGATAAGGTGCGACGAGTTCAGCAATGATCCACGCGGGTGACTCGGAGGCCTGGAGGCGCCTTGGATGGTCTTGAAGGCGCCTCCAACAGTGTATAAAAGGAGTGTTCGAGGCAGCAGCTAAAATAAGGAATTCAAGAGATCTCTACTACAACGTGCTGCTCCAAAAGACACCCTGAAGTGTTGTTGCATGTCCCCGACGACCCGAAGCTTCGAGACTTTGATTTTGTCATCGGTATAACTCTATTATTGTTATTGCACTACTGTAATACCTTTGTAATTGAATTTGCACGATATAGTTGTTGCCCACAGAAAGCGATCAACGATCGCGGACCTTGAAGTAAGAGTCACCCTAGGCTCCAAACCAAGTAAATAATCTGTGTCTTTGTGTGTTGTTCTTTTTATTTTCGCTGCTTTAACACTCGAGTTTTACGAATTCGAAAACAACGAAATAGCCACGAGCGCTATTCACCCCCCCCCTCTACGCTTCTCGATCCAACAGTACATTGTATAAATCGAACTGATTTCCTATGATGGATGTTGTGTTTCACCTCTGATCATCTACCTTTTCAATGATTTACGAAAGACATATAACAATCTTGCATGAGCAAACAATTTTACTAGTACATATATTCCTGACCTGTCTTATTCTTCTACGGCCCTGCACCTAGCCCTGCACTTTATAGAGATGGGGGTTTTCCTGAAACTATAGATGTCTAGGTGCGATAAGGCCGAAGGTAGTTAGCGCTCCAGGGCCGCTCTAAGTTCCTACCCCGATCGTCCTGCAAGTAGTACGCGCCTGATGATAGCTTTTTAATAACCTTATAGGGTCCATCCCATTGAGGCGCGAGCTTGGTCACGTCCCCCACTGGCTTCACTCGCTTCCAGACTAGGTCCCCTTCTCTAAAGAAGCGAGGAACTACCTTCTTGTCATAATTTTGTCTCATTCTTTGTCGGTATGCAACTAACCGGGCGGTTGTTTGCTCACGAGTTTCGCTGATAAAGTCAAGCTCTTTCATTCGTCGCTCGACATTCTCTTCATCATAAAGTATTCTCCTTATTGAAGGCACCCCGACCTCCACCGGTACCACTGCTTCACTCCCATAGACAAGGTGAAACGGAGTAAGGCCTGTGCTTTCCCGAGGTGTCGTACGGTACGTCCAAAGAATGCTCTGTAGCTCTTCCACCTAATCTCCCCCGACGTGTTCTAGCTTGATCTTCAATCCTCGCACAATTTCTCGGTTGATAACTTCAGTCTGCCCATTGCTTTGAGGGTAGGCCACAAAGGTGAAGGACTGGGTAATTCCAAACCCTTGACACCAGGCATGGATCTTTTGACCTTGAAATTGTCTTCCATTGTATGATACTAGCTTATAGGGTATGCCAAATCTGCACAGGATGTTTCTCCATAGAAATTGAATAATTGATCCTTCGGTAATCCTGGCCAGGGCCTCAGCTTCCACCCACTTGGAAAAGTAATCCACCGCCACCAGTAGGAATCGCCTTTGACCTGATGTCATAGGAAAGGGTCCGACGATGTTCATACTCCATTGATCAAAAGGGAAGGAAACTATGGATGTCTTTAACACTGAGGTAGGCGTATGCATCAAATTCTGATGTTTCTGGCAAGACAAGCAAGTATTCATGAGTTGTTGAGCATCCCTCTGTATAGTGGCCCAGAAGTATCCGGCTAATAGCACGTTCCTGGATAGTGTCCGACCTCCAGCATGACTGCCACAACACCCCAGATGCATCTCTCGCAAGACCTGATCTGCCTCTTCTATGTTGATACATTTGAGTAAAGGCCTGGAGAACGCTCGTTTGTATAGTTGATATCCCACCATGGTGTAGGCATGGGCCTTTTTCCTGACCAGTCGCGCTTGTTCCAGATCTATTGGAAGAGTACCCTGTTGAAGATAGCGGATCATCGATGCTCGCCAGTCAATAACCCCATCCATATTACTTTGTAGGTCTATCTGCGCTATAAGGAAGGTTTGTGTTATCGATTTATCTAGTACCCATGTGGTGGTCAAAGAGCTCGTCATTTTAGCTAACTCATCAGCCCGGCCATTTTCTGACCTGGGGATCTTGCTCACCGTGACCTCCTTGAACTCCTGCTTCATTTTCCCATAGGCCTCCTGATATACTTGTAACTTGTCACTATTAATCTCGAAATTGCCTGCTACTTGTTGAGTTACTAGTTGGGAGTCCGAATAAATGATGACTCGGGCAGCTCCTACATGTTTGGTTGCTTGCAAGTCTGCCAATAGAGCTTCATATTCTGCTTCATTATTAGTAGCTCTGAAGTTCAACCGTACGACCAACTGCAAAACATCTTCCTGAGGAGATATCAGAAGAATTCCAACGTCACTTCCTTGACGTGTAGCTGACCCGCCTATATATATCTTCCAGGTTTCTTCAGAGTCAGTCTGATGAACTTCGGTCAGGAAATCAGCCAGGGCCTGCTCCTTAATAGCTGTCCGAAGCAGATAAATGATGTTGTACTCCCCCAACTCAGTTGCCCACTTAATGAGTCGGCCAACAACTTCCACATTTGTAAGAGCTTTTCCCATAGTACTATTAGTCAGAACTGTAATGGGATGCGCCAGAAAGTAGGGCCTTAAATGTCGAGCCATAAGTACCAACCCATAAACTAACTTCTCCAGAGTTGTGTACCGAGACTCAGCCCCCTTTAATAAATGACTGAAAAAATACACTGGCCTCTGTACATTGTCTTGTTCCTTTACTAGTACTGCCCCACGGCCTCGAGGGTAGCTGATAGGTAGACCCAAAGTGGCTCTCCTGCAATAGGCTTGAACAAAGAAGGTAAGGTCTCCAGATATATCTTTAACTCTTCAAAGGCCCGCGTGCATTCCTCATCCCACTGGAACTTAGAAGCTTTTCGGAGGACTTTGAAGAAGGGCGCCACTTTATCTGTTGATCGGGAGATAAAACGGGACAGGGTCGTTATCCTGCCAACCAGCTTTTGAGCTTCCTTTAGGTTCTAGGGAGCCTTCATATCTCGGAGTACTCGGACCTTCTCTGGGTTGGCTTCGATCCCCCGTTCAGTGACAAGATAGCCCAGGAAATTCCCTCCCTTAGCTCCAAATAGGCACTTCAAGGGATTTAATTTCAACTCATACTGTCGCAAGGTGCCGCAAGTCTCCTCCACATCAAATATTAGATTCGTGGCCAGGGGAGATTTGATGAGTATGTCGTCTACATATACCTCCACGTTGTGCCCGACCTACTCCCGGAAGATCTTATCCATCATCCTCTGATATGTGGCTCCAACATTCCTAAGCCCAAAAGACATGACGGTATAACAAAAGGTACCATCTGCCGTGATAAAACTGACCTTCTCTTGATCTTCCACAGCCAGAGGGATTTGGTGGTACCCCTGATAAGCGTCTAGCATGCAAATTCTTTCGCAGCCAGCAGTTGAGTCTACCAGCTGATCAATCCTGGGCAGGGGATAACAATCTTTGGGACTGGCTTTATTGAGATCCCGAAAGTCTATGCAGACTCGCCACTTATTATTAGATTTTGCTACCAAAACAACGTTGGAAAGCCAGGATGGGAATTGTACTTCACTAACATGCCCTACTTTCCGGAGTTGGTCCACTTCAGCTCTGATAATCTTATTCTGGTCAGCCGAGAAATTTCTCTTCTTCTGCTTTACAGGTCGGGCGTCTGATAGAAGATATAACTTGTGCTCAGCCACCTCAGGCCTGATCCCAGGTAATTCTTCAGTAGACCAAGCGAAGACATCTCTGTTGCTAGTCAAACACTGGACCAGTTCCTCTTTGAGCTCGGGAGGCAGGTCACTTGCTACCCGAGTAAGACTCTCTGGTCATTCAGGATAGAGCTGGACTTCCTCCCAGGGGATAGGTTCTTCGGCCAGAGGTAAGGGTTCTTCCTGAATGGAGTGCATAGCCCCGTCCTGAGTCCTCTGTGCTTTGCGAGCTTCTACTTTGATCATGTCAACATAGCATTGCCGAGAGACTCGCTGTTCGCCCCTAACTTCCCCTACCTGGTCCCCGACCAGGAACTTGATCTTCTGATGGAACATGGGCACCGCCACCCGAAATTCATGTAAGGTCGGTCGGCCCAGAATGACATTATAAGAGGAGGGTGAGTCCACTACGAGGAAGGTGCTCCTCCTGGTTCTGACCAATGGTTCGCTTCCCAAGGATATAGCTAGCTTAATCTGACTCATGGGCCTTACTTCATTACCAGTAAAGTCGTATAGAGAAGTAGCCACCGGCTGAAGCTCACTAGCATCAATCTGCATTTCCTCGAAAGCTGACCTGAACAGAACATTCACAGAGCTGTCGGTATCTACGAAGACTCTGGCCACTCGGCTGTTGGCGATAATAGTTTTGATGATGAGGGCATCATCGTGAGGCAGTTCCAATCCTTCCAGGTCCTGTGGTCCAAAGTTGATGACTGGACCAGCGGCTTGCTGCGGGGTGCACCCTACAGCATGAATCTCCAATCGACGTTCATGAGACTTGCGCGCCCGGCCTGAATCTCCATCGATGGGACCTCTGGAGATCATGTCTATATCTCTGATGGTCACGTTGCCCCGATTTTCGGCCTCCCGGGCTTCTCCTGGTTCTCCAGTGCGCCCTTATTGAGGCATGCTTGGCCCCTCCTGCTCGGCCCTGGGTCGGCTAGCCTGCTCCGCAGCATTGCGCCGCTCTTCCATCATCCTTTGGACCTGGGGAGCTAACTCAGGGGGTGGCAAACCCAACTCAGCGGCGCGCCGGGAATCTCGGGCAAATTGGAAACAATCACTGGTAGCATGCGTGCGGGACCGATGGTATGTGCAATAAGGTGGCCCCCAGGGTCTAGGGCGGGGAAACTAGATTGCAGCTACACGCGGTATTGGTCGAGCGTCCTGACTAGGGTGGAAAGGTGGTCGGGCGTTGCGAGCGCGGGGGAGAGGTTGAGCAGGCGGTTGAGCTTCTCTCTGGTCTGTTAGTAGCAGGAGGCGGTTTGTCTGCCTTCTTTCGCTTCGCCTGTGCTTCTTCCACGTTGATGTAGCTGGCCGCCTTCTCCAGCATCTCATCGAAATTCTTTACAGGATTTCTAATGAGATCCCTAAAGAACTCCCCCTAAGTCAACCCATGGGAAAAGGCGCTCATGAGTATTTCGGATGTTCCTGAGGGAACATCCTGAGCTACTTGATTGAAGTGCTTAATATAGCTTCTCAGTGGCTATGTAGACCCTTGCTTGAGAGCGAACAAGAGTGGTCAGTCTTCTGGTACTTCCTGCTGCTGGCGAAATGGCGTAGGAAGGCAATCTTGAAGTCAGAGAAACATGTGATGGACCCATGTGGCAGCCCATCGAACCATTTTTTAGCAGAGCTCGACAGAGTATTTAGGAACATGCGACATTTAACAACGTCGATGTACTAGTGAAATAGGGCTGGATTCCTGAATTTATGGAGGTGATCCTCAGGATCCTTACTTCCATCATATTCCCCTATAGCAGGGGGTCTGTATCCTTTCAGTAGTCTTTCCTCCAGGATTTTGGAAGAGAAAGGTACTTTCTCTTCCAGTTCCAACCGGCGCTCTTCACGAGGAATAATAGATTTCCCTTTCTTGGAGTCCTGGGGCAAAGAACTCTCAGCCACTGAAACTTGTGGCTGCTCCTTGTGGCTATAACACCCAGGATCTGGTTGATAATACCCCTGGTCCGGCTCCCTGTAGAAAGTAGAAGGAAAGTCCAGAGGTTGTTTTCGCTTAGAGCCTCAGTCAGAGGCGTGAGCAGGCTCTTTAGAGACCTCCGGTAGCTTTTTTGGTCTGGAGGCAGTCGTTTGCTGTTGCTTTTCTGAGGCAGCCCGCTTCTTGGCCTCTTTGAAGAGCTCGTATTCGCTTGCAGTCATAGTCACGTTGATTCGTCCCGAGTCCTCCATCGCCACATTCTGGATTAGGTTGTTGTGTTCCCACAGACGGCGCCAAATTTGATCCCGTCCGGAAGTTGAGTCGGATGAAGGGCGGGCCGAGTTGTCGCTGGTGTTGACGGAAAGTCGCTGCAGAGCCGGGTCGATCTGGTACCCCCCAAAAAGGGCTCACACAGGAGGGGGGGTGATGATGGAGATGATGAAAATAGGATCCTGCACACACTCGGACAAGCACCCGGGTCGTTAGAGACCAGAAACCAGGGAAAAAGTCCCCGAGTCAGGCCCTCTGATGCTCAAGTCATGTACTTTTTCCCCAGAAGCACAGAGAGAAAACAAAAAGTAAAGGACGAGTCAGAAAAGGTGAGTGCGCGTACCTGCATAAGGGACAAAGCATCCCTTTTTATATTGCAACGAGAATTTCTGGAATCTGGTGGGTGTCAGGTAATGTCGGATGTCCGGCTTTGTCTGGCGATGAATGACACATGGCATCCTCCCATAGGCTGGCAGAAGAACCGAAGGGATAGTAGCCCCCGATCGTTGGCATATTCCCTATCACTCTGATTATTCTCTGACAGGTGGTTACGATTATCTTGTTTACTTGTCGTGTAGTGCTGGGTCTCTCTTAGTTCATGATCCCTAAGCTGGGTCTTTGTACTCGCTGACCCCGATCTGGTATTGCCTCCCGACTTATGCATCTGGCCTTGTCCTGTGTTTCTCGTATGGCAGGCTCCCGACCGGCGTTACCTTGTATCGCTTCCAGACCTGTGCCTCTGACCTTGCTCTGTGCCTCTCATAGGGCAGACTCCTGACCTGCGTTACCTGGTATTGCTTTTAGACCTGTGCCTCCGACCTTGTCTTGCGTTCCTCATATAGCAGATTCCTGACCTGCGTTACCTGGTATTGCTTCCAGACCTGTGCCTCTGACCTTGCTCTGTGCCTCTCATATGGAAGATTCCTGACCTGTGTTACCTGGTATTGCTTCCAGACCTGTGCCTCTGACCTTGTCTTGTGTTCCTCATATATCAGAATCCTAACCTACGTTACCTGGTATTGCTTCCAGACTTGTGCCTCTGACCTTGTCTTGTGTTCCTCATATAACAGACTCCTGACCTGCGTTACCTGGTATTGCTTCCAGACCTGTGCCTCTGACCTTGCTCTATGCCTCTCATATGGTAGACTCCTGACCTGCGTTACCTGGTATTACTTCCAGACCTGTGCCTCTGACCTTGTCTTGTGTTCCTCATATAGCAGAATCCTGACCTGTGTTACCTGGTATTGCTTCCAAACTTGTGCCTCTGACCTTGTCTTGTGTTCCTCATATAGTAGAATCCTGACCTGCATTTCCTGGTATTGCTTCCAGACCTGTGCCTCTGACCTGTATCCTTGGTTGGCATATCCCGACCTGTACGCTTTGCCTTTATGATGTGTCGCAGGGCTATCAGACCTGACCTGTCTTAATCTGTATCCTTGGTTGGCACATTTCGACCTGTACGCTTGTTCCTGTCTCCTGTTCCCTAAGGCTATTAGCCCTGACCTGCATGACTGTTCCCGTATCCTGTGCCACAGGGCTATCAGACCTGACATGTCTTGACCTGTATCCTTGGTTGGCACATTTCGACCTATACATTTATCCATGTATTTTGTGCCGCAAGGCTATAAGCCATGACCTACATGATTGTTCATGTATCCTGTACCGCAGGGCTATCAGACCTGACCTGTATCCGTGGTTGGCACATTTCGACCTGTACGCTTTGCTTTTATGATGTGTCGCAGGGCTATAAGTCCTGACCTGTCTTGCCCGGTATCCTTGGTTGGCACATTTCGACCTGTACGCTTGTCCGTCTCATGTGCCCTAAGGCTATTAGCCCTGACCTGCATAACTATTCCCGTATCCTGTGCCGCAGGGCTATCAGACCTGACCTATCCTGACTTGTATCCTTGGTTGGCACATTTCGACTTGTACACTTATCCATGTATTCTGTGTCGCAAGGCTATAAGTCCTGACCTGTCCTGCCTTGCATCCTTGGTTGGCACATCCCGACCTGTACGCTTGTCCGTCTCCTCTGCTCTAAGGCTATTAGCCCTGACCTGCCTGATTGTTCACGTATCCTGTGCTGCAGGACTATCAGACCTGACCTTGATCGGCCCGGCCCTAATCGCCATCGGCTGGATCTGGCCCAGTCTGTAATCTATCAGCCATGACCTTTATTGGCCCGGCCCTAATCGCCATAGTCTGGATCTGGCTCAGTCTGTAATCTATCAGCCCTGACCTTTATTGGCCCGGCCCTAATCGCCATAGTCTGGATCTGGCTCAGTTTGTAATCTATCAGCCCTGACCTTTATTGGCCCGACCCTAATCGCCATAGGCTGGACCTGGCCCAGTCTGTAATCTATCAACCCTAACCTTTATTGGCCCGGCCCTAATCGTCGTACGCTGGATCTGGCCCAGTCTGTAATCTATCAGCCCTGACCTTTATTGGCCCGACCCTAATCGTCGTAGGCTGGAACTGGTCCAACCTGTAATCTCGACCCTCTACTGCCACGCCAACTTGCACTTTGACCACTGCCATGTAAGCTTGACCTCTGACTTCCACGGGGATTGGACTTCTGACCCTTTCAAGGACTTGACTTTTGATCACGTCAGCCACCTGACCCCCTTCTTATGCATCGTATCAGACGGCATTATCAAGATTCATATGGCAAAAGATGAAATCATTTCTCCCTAATATTTCTATCGCACCCGATCCCAGCTCATCACGATATTATCAAGATTCAAGTCTATACATCAAGTCATGCTGCGTGCGTCACCGCCCACGAGTTCATTATTACGTTTATTGTAATTGGTATTGATAGCGAGGCTCAACCACCCAGCCGTTGACGGTTTAGAGATGCCTATGACTGACAAGGCCAATAATTGATCACGATATATTCGACCTCTCGGTCTGATTGTTGGAGGGCTGAATTAGAAGGCCAATGGAAAGGTTGGAGAGCTTCGGGAAATTGGCGGAGTGGGGTTCATCCGCACTCAGCATCATCTTCAGCGCTTCCACCTACGTCTGGAGGCGTATATATCCTTACATCGAGATCACATTCACCGAGTACGCCGGCGAGCATCTCAAACGCAGCGAAGCTTACGCCGCCATCGACGCCTACCTCGGTGACCTCTGTCGCGACACAGCAGTCCGTATCAAGGCCATGACCTCCAATGAGGGCGGTGACAACGTCGTCTTCAGCATGGACGACAACGAAGAGATCGCGGTGGACTTGGACGGAGTCAAGGTCTGGTGGCTCGCCAGTAAGTCCGTCCCCAGGGTCACTTCCATCTACTTCGGCCGGGGTCCCCCCGAGGACCCACGCTACTATCGCCTCGCCTTCCACCACCGCCACCGTGATTTCGTCGTCGGCCAGTACATCAACTTCGTCTTGTCTAAAGGGAAGCAAATTGCGGCCGATCAGCGCAAGAAGAAGCTTTACACTAACAAGTCGACAATCGGCTGGAATCCATACGAGCAGCGCGAGACCCTGTGGAGCCACGTGCCGTTCGAGCACCGGGCGAAGTTTGAGACGCTCGCCATGGAGGAGAGCAAGAAGCGGGACATCCTGGAAGACCTCGATAGGTTCAGGAGCAACAGAGATTACTACAGGAAGTTGGGGAAGCCGTGGAAGCGGGGGTACTTGTTGTACGGCCCTCCAGGCACAGGAAAATCCACCATGATCGCTGCCATGGCAAATCACTTGGGTTATGACATCTACGATCTGGAGCTCACGGCGGTGAAGGACAACACCGACATGCGCAAACTGCTGATCGAGACGAAGGATAAGTGCATCATCGTGATCGAAGACGTCGACTACATGCTGGACTTGTGGAATAGAAGAAAGAAGGTAATTGAGGCCCAAATTGAGGCAGAGAAGGCGGCGCTGGTCCCCAAGGCTTCTGACGAGGAGAGCAAGGTGACTTTGCCGGGCCTTCTCAACTTCATTGACGGGTTGTGGACTTCGTGCGGCGGAGAGCGGATCATCGTGCTCACCACCAACCACTACGAGAGCCTTGACCCCGCGCTGAAGAGAAGAGGAAGAATGGATATACACGTAGAGATGTCCTACTGCAGCTACGAGGCCTTCAAGATTCTGGCGAAGAACTACCTAAACATTGATGGCCACCAGTTGTTCCGCAAAATCAAACGGTTGCTAGCGGAAAACGAGGTTACTCCGGCGGAAGTGGCGGAGGCCCTGATGCATAAGTCCGGCGATGACGTGGATACTCAGGAAGTTAGGAAATGCCTTGAAAACTTAATTGGCATACTTAAGAGCAAGGATAGCAAGTCGTCCTCCAGCAAAATCAGCAAAAGAAGGCGCGTGATAGATAAATCAGTAGGTGTTTTGTATTAGTTGTTAGATTGGTTGAATAACACTTTAGCAACCAACAATGGAGGCAGCAGCCCTTCGACCAGTCAATCACATAATAGAGTGTCCTCTCTCTTTAGTCACTGTACTCTATCGCTTTATTGTTTGTGTTATTATTATCAATTGTAATAGTGAAAATTTTATTTATCTCTCAGTCGCTCGAGCACGTTTTTAAAATTTTACCAATATCATTTCCTTTGTGAGAGGTAATTTTAGTAAAAATTATTATTCGTTTATGCAACTTCTAATTATTGTCCTAAAACTGAGCTATGATTACCATGTAATTGATATTCTGAATCGAGGTCCTATAGTAATATTTATTCTTTGATCATCAATGATATTCTTTATCTTAGTCACCTTCACTGTATATAAATCTCATGCAAAAGATGTAATTTTCTTTTTGTTGAAAATCCTGAATGGAGATTGAGTTTCCTTCATCATCTCTACAAACCTTGTCCCTTCCACTATCCTAAACGACATCTCATCTTTAACAACAAATGTGACAACCTTATTTTCAAGCATTTTTGGGCTAAAGATGTGGAGTGTCAAAGCATTACTCATGGATCACCGTGTTAAGATTGGTTAAGAAGAATCTGACTTCACCGCATTATGAGAATTCTTTTTACATTTCTTCACATGTCTATCAATGTCATTATTCCCATGTGTTCTGGTATGGGGAGGAACTTCAGTTTTGTAACAATTGCAGATAGCTACAACGTCAATGGCCTCATTTTTGTCATTTCTCCTTATAATTTTCTTGACGTGTGATCATACATCCGTTACTTTTTTCCTTTTGCCTCCAATATGTAGTACTTCTTCATGAATGATTGGTGTTTTGGATGGACATAATGTTTAAGGTTGAGTGGTGGAAGGAGAACTACCACTTCGGCTGTAATGACCCACCTTCTACACTACTACTACTCTCTAAAGGTGGACGCTACTTAACTACTAACTCTACTTAACCGGTACGCTACTTAACTACGAGAAATCCCTACCGAAAAATTTCGACAGAGTTTCCCCTGTACCGGTGACCAAATCAATAATACAAATAGTGTATACTCAGCCACAAGCGGTTGAAACATATAATTACACAACCACGCAGTATAATAACTCAATAAGAAGAAGGAAACTACTCTAGCAATAGTAAACAGATAGTACTCCAATGATAAAACATAACAAGCTACAAGTGCGGAATAGACTCAATTACAATCTCAACTTCATCATAGCATCAAGGAGAAAAGAAAAGGAAACTCCAAACAGGTAAGTTTAACAACTCCTTAGCAAACTCTTGATCTCTCCATAGTCCAGCCATCACACACCTTCATCACCACCACCTTGTCACCTTCCTTTCATACTTTAGCTTTTCCTTTATCTGTACTAGGAGGAAGTGCAGTCTATAAGCAAAATTTACTTAGTAAGCGCTATCTAACTCACAAAAATACGAATATGCATGTATACAGAAAGATCTAGGAACTATATGCTCTCTAAGAAAGTAAAGCACAAAAATATCTACTCATGTCAAACTAATAGCAAAGAAAAGCTAAGGAATCTACTCATGTAATTCTAATAGCTAATCATGCTATGCATGGATAAAACTGCATGCTGGAAGATAAAATTAATCATGCTAAATATCAAATCAGGAAACAAACAAAACTATTACTGCATGCCAGAATTCAAAAGAACTAAACTTACTGATTCAAAGCATATGTGAAACTTGTTTCATTTGTTCCAAAACTTATACTTTATTACTTCAAAACAATAATAAAGTTCTTCTGGATTAAAAACTTATACTTTAATACTTAAAAATAATAATCAACTTCTTTCTTGGGCCCAGGCTTAGTACTAATGCGCGCTCCCTAATAGGGACTGTGGTAGCTAGTCACAAGTCCTATGAGGGTAAAGACCTTGGTCTTACCAGGGCCAAACCCTTGGAATTGGTCACCTGGATTTGTTTAACGACAACCTTGGAAGTCGTGTACTAGCCTCTTTAAAGTAAAATACTTATTATCTTCTATTACTTCTTCTTTAAATGTCTTGACATTTTAATAGGTACCTTGTGTGCCAAAATCCCTAAAGTCTTGACTTTGGGATCTACTTAATGCCTTGTCCTTTTTCTTTCTTTTCTTTATCTTTCTTATACTTTTCTTAAACCCAAAATACTGCTAAGGTATTTTCCATATGCATATTGAGGTAGCAAAGAAACTTAAATCTATATTTTGCCACAACCTAATCACCTTAAGCTAGTATATAAAAAGAAATCTAGAACCTTAATGCTTTTAAAGAATGGTTGCTCATGTTATTCTAATAGCAAATGAGAAGTACTGCTCTTGCTCTACTAATAGCATAAATGAAATCTACATTTGCTAAAGAACTAAACCAAATCTGCACTTAATATTCTGCAAAGGAAACTGCTTATATCCAGCTAATAACACAATGAAATATGCACTTAAAATTCTGCAAAGGAAACTGCTTATGTCCAGCTAATAACACAATGAAATCTGCACTTAAAATTCTGCATACAAAGCTTAGAAAAAATCTGCATACTAGCTTAGAAAAATCTGTCGAATTCTCTTAAGACTAGGTTGTTCATGTCAAAAACATAGCACAACCAAAACTAAAACCTGCTGAAGTTTAAAATCTATGTAAACTTGTTGGAACAAAACTAGATTAACTAACCTGCTGAATTTGTAACAAAAGGAATCAATTTTACTGAATTGAACCTTAAGAAATCAACTTGCTGAATTGAAACTTTAAAAATTAAACTTGCTGAATTATCAAAAAGAAAGGTTGTCCTATGCTCTAATAGAGCTGTACATTTCTGCAGTGAA
Organism: Zingiber officinale; assembly: GCF_018446385.1. Lineage (NCBI taxonomy): Eukaryota > Viridiplantae > Streptophyta > Magnoliopsida > Zingiberales > Zingiberaceae > Zingiber > Zingiber officinale. The sequence goes on from NC_056004.1 coordinate 18,055,634, forward strand.
CACAAAGAAAACTTGAACTGAAATAAGCTCCAAAGGGGGCTGTTCTAAGCTCCAAATGGAGCTGTTCTTGTCTGCAGAAATGCACAAAGAAGGAGGTTGTTCTCTGCTACAATTGGAGCTATTCTTAACTACTGCAAATACCACAGGGAAATGGGACTGTTGGTGCCCCTTTCCTAACGCAAACCAAACTAAACCTGTTGGAAACTTAGAACCTATATAAAGCTTGTTTCGTTTCAAAATCAAATCCCATATCTAGCAACATGATACTAATTCTTGCTACTACAGAACTTAAAAGAAAGGAAACCAAGAACGCATGCTACTAAAACTTCAATAAAACAGAACCCTAACCAAAAAGGGAACAACATGGCAGCAAACTTCAGAACAAAACAGAACAAATTCGGAACACAAGAATAAACAGAGTTCAGAATCTAATCCAATCAAAAACCCTTTCTTTCTTCCTTAACAACTCACGCAGTAAGCCCTAAACCACAAACTTCACAAAAAATTCGAAACAAAAGGAAAAGAACCCGGAACTATCCTACTGCAGGTGAGTAGCGACTTACCGAGCGTTCTTGGACTTACAACCGAGAGGGAGGGGCGGCTAGGGTTCCGGGTGGAACTCGAAATCTTGGTCTCCTCTTGTGCTCACGGTCCCTCCTTGACGAGAGAAGCACGGATCCGCAAGGTTCACCGGAGAGAAACCTTCACCGCCCGTCGGAGGGAGGAAATTAGGGATGAGGTTTCTTCGTTCGGCAGAAATCGCGCACGCACGAAGAGGAAAAAGAGAGTTAGGGTTTGGGGAAGAAATTAACCCTTTATAACCTAGGTTTTATTTCTGATCCTTACTATAACTTAAATCCATCTCACTTCATACTTAATTAACAAAACACGCGTAGCCCATTTGGTTGGCTGTGTTCGGTTAAGTTCGGTTCGGCCGGAGGTCTTGGGTCCGAGTCTCACCTTCAACGATTTTTGGTCAAAACTTCTTTCTTTTTGTAAACCTACTAAACGACCTCCAAAAATTACGTAAAAATACTCTAAAAATTCCTAAAAATCTTTAGAATATTTTAAAAGTATTTCCAATTATTTTTAAGGACATTTAGAACTCGAAATAGGAAAAATTGGGTCGTTACAATTCCCCATACCTTATAAAAAGTTCGTCCTCGAACTTAGAATAGTTCTGGATATTTTTGTCTCATACTGTCCTCACGCTCCCAAGTGACTTCCTCGTGCTTCTGGTTCTGCCAGATGACCTTTACTAGTGGTACTTCTTTGTTTCTTAGTCTCTTGACTACTCTGTCCACTATCTGTGTAGGTCTGCTCTCATAACTAAGATCCTCTTGAATCTGCACTGACTGAGGCTGAATGACTTGGCTCGGGTCATGGAGACACTTCTTTAGCATGGAGACATGAAATACATTATGTATTGCCGACATGTCCTGTGGTAAATCCAGCTTGTAAGCTACTTTCCCAATCCTTTCTGTGATCAGGTAAGGTCCTACATAACGAGGACTTAATTTGCCCTTCTTGCCAAATCTCATCACTCCCTTCATAGGAGCGACCTTGAGAAAGACTGAATCCCCTACTTGAAATTCAAGTGGCCTACGGTGTGTGTCAGCATAACTCTTCTGTCTACTCTGGACAGTCTCAATCCTCTGTCTAATCTTCTGGATAGCCTGAGTAGTCTCATCTATCAGTTCTGTCTTAATGCCCAGTTCTACTTCCATTTCTTTTCTCTCACCTGCTTCTTGCCAGCAAATGGGTGATCTGCACTTCCTGCCATACAGTGCCTCATAAGGTGCCATCTTGATGGTGGCCTGATAGCTATTGTTGTAGGCAAATTTAGCTAAGCATAGATACTTGCACCAACATCCTTTGAAATCTAGTGCACAAGCTCTGAGCATATCTTCTAGAATCTGATTTACTCGCTCTGTCTGTCCATCAGTCTGAGGATGGAAGGCTGTGCTGAACTTGAGTTTGGTGCCTAGTGCAGTCTGAACACATTCCCAGAAGTGAGAGGTGAAGCGCTCATCTCTATCAGAAATAATAGATTTAGGAACTCCATGAAGTCTGATCACCTCTTTAACATACAACTGTGCCAACTACTCTATAGAGTGGGACACCTTGATGGCTAGAAAATGAGCAGACTTGGTCAATCTGTCCACTATCACCCATATCGCATCATATCCATTTGTGGTTCTTGGGAGACCTGTTATGAAGTCCATGGATATGTCTTCCCACTTCCACTCTGGTATAGGAAGAGGCTGTAGAACTCCTCCTGGTCTCTGGTGTTCTGCTTTGACCCTCTGACATGTCAGGCAGGTACTGACATATTTAGCTACATCTCTTTTGAGTCCAGACCACCAGAATCTCTGTTTCACGTCTTGATACATCTTGGTAGAACCAGGATGCATGGAATAAGGTGTACTATGAGCTTCTTCTAAAATTTTCTTTCTCAGCTCTTCATCATTAGGAACACAAAGGCGGCTCCCCTAATAAAGAATTCCACTGTCTGATACTCGAAACTCCGAATTTCCTTCTTCTTGTATCCCTTGCTTGATCTTTTGGATATCTGGATCTTCACTTTGCTTTCTCTGTATATCCTCAAGTAGGGTTGACTCTAAGGTCAATGCAGAGAGTTGCCCATAAATAATTTCCATTCCAAAATCTGACAACTCCTTCTGCAGTGGTAGGGCTAATGATGACAAAGACATCAGGGATGCACTGGATTTTCTACTTAGTGCATCTGCCACTTTATTAGCTTTGCCTGGGTGGTAGAGGATTTCACAGTCATAATCTTTGACCAACTCTAGCCACCTACGCTGTCTCATGTTTAAGTCCTTCTGAGTGAAGAAGTACTTAAGACTCTGATGATCTATAAAGATTCTACACTGAACTCCATACAAATAATGTTGCCAGAGTTTCAGTGCAAAAACGACAGCTGCCAGCTCAAGATCATAAGTGGGGTAGTTCTTTTCATAATCTTTGAGTTGTCTGGAAGCATAAGCTATCACTTTTCCTTCCTGCATGAGTACAGCTCCTAAGCCCATCTTGGAAGCATCACTGTAGATGTCAAAACTCCTGTCACTTTCTGGAACTGTCAGGATAGGAGCACTAGTCAGTCTCTTCTTGAGCTCTTGGAAACTCTGCTCACATTTATCTGACCATTCAAACTTCCTATTCTTTCTGGTGAGGGCTGTTAGTGGAGAGGCTATCCTGGAAAAGTCCTCCACGAATTTCCTGTAGTACCCAGCTAAACCAAGGAAGCTTCTTATCTCCCTGGCGTTCTTGGGTCTGCTCCAGTTGTTGACTACTTCTATTTTAGCTGGATCCACTTGAATGCCTTCTTTAGAAATTATGTGACCTAGAAATGCCACCTGATCTAACCAGAACTCGCACTTTGAGAATTTAGCGTAAAGCTGCTTTTGCTGAAGAGTCTGCAGTACTATCCTCAAGTGCGTGACATGCTCCTCTAGGGTTCTGGAATAAATTAGAATGTCGTCGATGAACACAATGACAAATTTGTCAAGGTATTCTCTGAACACTCTGTTCATTAGGTCCATGAAAACTGCAGGTGCATTAGTCACACCAAAAGGCATGACTACGAACTCGTAGTGTCTGTATCTGGTCTTGAAAGCCGTTCTGGGTATGTCTCTTTCCTTCACTTTTAGTTGATGGTACCCAGAGCGCAGGTCTATCTTTGAGAATACTGTCGCCCCTCTCAACTGATCAAATAAGTCGTCGATCCTGAGAAGGGGGTACTTGTTCTTGATTGTCACTTGATTCAGAGCTCTATAATCTATGCACATCCGCATAGATCCGTCCTTCTTCTTGACGAACAACACGGGAGCTCCCCATGGTGAATGACTAGGGTGGATGAAGCCTTTGTCAAGCAGCTCCTGAAGTTGTTCTTGTAGTTCTTTCAGCTCTGCTGGAGACATGCGGTATGGAGCTTTTGAAATTGGACCAGTACCAGGAACCAGTTCAATCTCAAACTCCACTTCTCTGTTGGGAGGTAGTCCAGGTAGCTCTTCTAGAAATACCTCTGGATACTTACAGACTACCCGAACTTCCTCCTGCTTGGGTGTTTCTTGTTCTTCTGTACTCACAATGTGTGCAAGAAAACCAGCACACCCTTTAGCTAACATCTGGTGAGCTGTGAGAGAAGAAAGGAACTTCTGGGTCTTCCTCTTTGGCACCCCTGTGAACTCAAAGGATGATTCACCTTCTGGACTAAAGATCATTTTCCTTCTGCGGCAGTCCACTGAAGCACTGTATTTGCTGAGGAAATCTATACCCAAAATGATATCGAAATCCTGCATGGCGAGGACCACCAGATTTATACATAGCTCACGGTCTGAAATTCTGACTGGTACAGCCCGAAGCCACTGGTTGGATTCCATGACTTCCCTAGAAGGTAGGGTCGTCAGGAACTTGGAGTTCATGTTTTCTGTAGGTACCTGTAATTCTTTAGCAAAGGGTACTGATACAAAAGAATGGGTCACTCCAATATCAAATAGTGTAGTAGCTAAATGCTGAAAAATAACTACTTGACCTGTTACGACCGTCGAGGCACTAGCAGCTTCTTCTTTGGTGAGGGAGAATACTCTGGCACTGGCTGGAACTGGTGGGGCTTCCAACCTTCCTTGACTGATCTGAGGTCCTTCCAGAGTTGCAAGCATATAATGTAGCTGAGGTTTGCCTCCATATTGTATTGGCTGTGACTGAGGTGCTTTGAGCTTGTTAGGGCATTCTTTAGCCATGTGTCCTTCTTGCCCACATGAATAGCATCCAGTCTTACCCAAAAGACAAGCTCCTGGATGTGTTCTCCCACATTTAGGACAAAGAGGGAACTTGGTCTGCTTATTTGCTGGTCCTCCTTTCTGGTTACCTCCTGAGTTCCACTGCTTTCTTTTGTTACCTTTGCCTTTCCAGTTCTGCTTATTTGCCTGAGATTTCTGACTCCCAGCTGTCTTGTCTTCGATCTTGACTGGCTTATGCTGCACTCGTTGTGCTCTGATGCTGTCCAGATAGTGCTCAACAACTAATGCTCTGCTGACCAGCTCTTCGCCAGTCTGAGGCTGATGAGCTCCACTACTCACATTAAATGCTATCACTGGCCTCAGCATCCTGAGCATCAGTCTGACTCGTTCCTTCTCCGTGCTTACTAGCTCTGGGCAGAGACGAGCTAGCCTATTGAATTTCTTTACTGCTTCTTCCACTGACAGGTCACCTTGTCTGAATTCTATGAACTCCTCATAATGCTTATTGGTGATCCGCTGGCAGAAGAATTCTTCATAAAACTCTGCTTCAAAGTCAGCCCAACTCATCTGATTGACTGCTCTCTTGCTTTTAACTCTCTCCCACCACATACGAGCATCTCCAGATAGGCAAAATGAAGCACGCTTGACCTTCTCGACTTCTGGCCAGTCAAGAAGCTCCATGGTGCTCTCTAGTGTCTTAAACCAAGCCTGAGCATCCCAGGGCTTAGTCGTGCCTGAGAAATTCTCTGGCTTCAGTTTCAGCCACCGTACCAGATGTGCTTCTTGTCTTCTAGGTGCTGTGGGGACTTCCAGGACAGTTGGTGGAACCTCAGTCACCACTAGAGTCTCCACATTAATGGTTGGAGGAGTGGGAGGGACTGGCTGCTGATTCGCCATCAGATTGACGATCACTTGCTGCTGCTCTGCTACTTGTCTCTGGAGTTGAGTAACAACTTCAGAGAGATTTGGTTCAGCTGCTCTGGGCTCTTCGTTCTCCTGAGCTCGGCCCTCAGTACGAGCGGTACGGGGACGTCCTCTTCTTGACATCTAGTTATGCAAGAAAAAGGAAGACTTGATATATTCTCTATCATTTCTATACATAATCCTTTCTAAACATACATATGTATGAATAAAGAAAAATAAACTTCTATCTTACTAAAGCGCATACAAGCAATACTTTATACTGCAAATAATAAAGAAAGCATAAGAAAGAAAACTTAAATACTTTCTTACTTGAAGACGGCAAGGATGATGCTGATGTGTGATGCTGGAGAATGGGGACGGCTTTGATACCAACTGTAACGACCCACCTTCTACACTACTACTACTCTCTAAAGGTGGACGCTACTTAACTACTAACTCTACTTAACCGGTACGCTACTTAACTACGAGAAATCCCTACCGAAAAATTTCGACAAAATTTCCCCTGTACCGGTGACCAAATCAACAATACAAACAGTGTATACTCAGCCACAAGCGGCTGGAACATATAATTACACAACCACGCAGTATAATAACTCAATAAGAAGAAGGAAACTACTCTAGCAATAGTAAACAGATAGTACTCCAACGATAAAACATAACAAGCTACAAGTGCGGAATAGACTCAATTACAATCTCAACTTCATCATAGCATCAAGGAGAAAAGAAAAGGAAACTCCAAATAGGTAAGTTTTAACAACTCCTTAGCAAACTCTTGATCTCTCCATAGTCCAGCCATCACACACCTTCATCACCACCACCTTATCACCTTCCTTTCATACTTTAGCTTTTCCTTTATCTGTACTAGGAGGAAGTGCAGTCTATAAGCAAAATTTGCTTAGTAAGCGCTATCTAACTCAAAAAAACACGAATATGCATGTATACAGAAAGATCTAGGAACTATATGCTCTCTAAGAAAGTAAAGCACAAAAATATCTGCTCATGTCAAACTAATAGCAAAGAAAAGCTAAGGAATCTACTCATGTAATTCTAATAGCTAATCATGCTATGCATGGATAAAACTGCATGCTGGAAGATAAAGCTAATCATGCTAAATATCAAATCAGGAAACAAACAAAACTATTACTGCATGCCAGAATTCAAAAGAACTAAACTTACTGATTCAAAGCATATGTGAAACTTGTTTCATTTGTTCCAAAACTTATACTTTATTACTTCAAAACAATAATAAAGTTCTTCTTGATTAAAAACTTATACTTTAATACTTAAAAATAATAATCAACTTCTTTCTTGGGCCCAGGCTTAGTACCAATGCGCGCTCCCTAATAGGGACTGTGGTAGCTAGTCACAAGTCCTATGAGGGTAAAGACCTTGGTCTTACCAGGGCCAAAACCTTAGAATTGGTCACCTGGATTTGTTTAACGACAACCTTGGAAGTCGGGTACTAGCCTCTTTAAAGTAAAATACTTATTATCTTCTATTACTTCTTCTTTAAATGTCTTGACATTTTAATAGGTACCTTTTGTGCCAAAATCCCTAAAGTCTTGACTTTGGGATCTACTTAAGGCCTTGTCCTTTTTCTTTCTTTTCTTTATCTTTCTTATACTTTTCTTAAACCCAAAATACTGCTAGGGTATTTTCCATATGCATATTGAGGTAGCAAAGAAACTTAAATCTATATTTTGCCACAACCTAATTACCTCAAGCTAGTATACAAAAAGAAATCTAGAACCTTAATGCTTTTAAAGAATGGTTGCTCATGTTATTCTAATAGCAAATGAGAAGTACTGCTCTTGCTCTACTAATAGCATAAATGAAATCTGCATTTGCTAAAGAACTAAACCAAATCTGCACTTAATATTCTGCAAAGGAAACTACTTATGTCCAGCTAATAACACAATGAAATATGCACTTAAAATTCTACAAAGGAACTGTTTATGTCCAGCTAATAACACAATGAAATCTGCACTTAAAATTCTGCATACAAAGCTTAGAAAAAATCTGCATACTAGCTTAGAAAAATTTTCCGAATTCTCTTAAGACTAGGTTGTTCATGTCAAAAACATAGCACAACCAAAACTAAAACCTGCTGAAGCTTAAAATCTATGTAAACTTGTTGGAACAAAACTAGATTAACTAACCAGCTGAATTTGTAACAAAAGGAATCAATTTTGCTGAATTGAACCTTAAGAAATCAACTTGCTGAATTGAAACTTTAAAAATTAAACTTGCTGAATTATCAAAAAGAAAGGCTGTCCTATGCTCTAATAGAGCTGTACGTTTCTACAGTGAACACAAAGAAAACTTGAACTGAAATAAGCTCCAAAGGGGGCTGTTCTAAGCTCCAAATGGAGTTGTTCTTGTCTGCAGAAATGCACAAAGAAGGAGGTTGTTCTCTGCTACAATTGGAGCTATTCTTAACTACTGCAAATACCACAGGGAAATGGGACTGTTGGTGCCCCTTTCCTAACGCAAACCAAACTAAACCTGTTGGAAACTTAGAACCTATATAAAGCTTGTTTCGTTTCAAAATCAAATTCCATATCTAGCAACAGGATACTAATTCTTGCTACTACAGAACTTAAAAGAAAGGAAACCAAGAACGCATGCTACTAAAACTTCAATAAAACAGAACCCTAACCAAAAAGGGAACAACATGGCAGCAAACTTCAAAACAAAACAGAACAAATTCGGAACACAAGAATAAGCAGAGTTCAGAATCTAATCCAATCAAAAACCCTTTCCCTCTTCCTTAGCAACTCACGGCAGTAAGCCCTAAACCACAAACTTCACAAAAAATTCGAAACAAAAGGAAAAGAACCGGAACTATCCTACTGCAGGTGAGTAGCGACTTACCGAGTGTTCTTGGACTTACAACCGAGAGGGAGGGGCGGCTAGGGTTCCGGCTGGAACTCGAAATCTCGGTCTCCTCTTGTGCTCACGGTCCCTCCTTGATGAGAGAAGCACGGATCCGCAAGGTTCACCAGAGAGAAACCTTCACCGGCCGTCGGAGGGAGGAAATTAGGGCTGAGGTTTCTTCGTTCGGCAGAAATCGCACACGCACGAAGAGGAAAAAGAGAGTTAGGGTTCGGGGAAGAAATTAACCCTTTATAACCTAGGTTTTATTTCTGATCCTTACTATAACTTAAATCCATCTCATTTCATACTTAATTAACAAAACACACGTAGCCCAGTTGGTTGGCTGTGTTCGGTTAAGTCCGGTTCAACCGGAGGTCTTGGGTTCGAGTCTCACCTTCAACGATTTTTGGTCAAAACTTCTTTCTTTTTGTAAACCTACTAAACGACCTCCAAAAATTACGTAAAAATACTCTAAAAATTCCTAAAAATCTCTAGAATTTTTTAAAAGTATTTCCAAATATTTTTAAGGACATTTAGAACTCGAAATAGGGAAAATTGGGTCGTTACATCGGCTGATGCATCCATGTGCACCTAATTAATAATAAATGAAAAATATAAGAGGAGAGGACCCAATTGGAGTTGGAGGTGGAGGATGGTGGGAGGTGGAGGATGGCGGGAGTTCAATTGGAGTGGCTACTAGGCTATTATCGACAACGAATTCTCTGCTTCACACCAAGTTTGAATGGAGAGCGACTGTTGAACAAGATGTGTTGAACCCTAGTTTTCTATATTTTTTTAAAAAAAAATCTAATAAAAAAATATTAATAATGTATTTGGGTCGGGAATCACTTGTGTTTCCTATCCTTTTCCCGATTTTGATTTGGTTAGGAAAAATCTTGACCACTCAGGTTGGGACAATTTCGGAGCGGGAACGAGTTGGAGTCGGGAAGGGTTGGGAATTTTGTTATTTTTGTCAGCCCTAGTTTAAGGTTTGTGGTTTAAGAGCAATAGTAAAAACTTAAACATACTCTTTTGTCTTGAAATTAATGTAATATGTATGGAGTCATACAACTATATGTTATGAATTGGATCATAAAAATTTTCACTTAGAGCTCTAACCATGAGAGATGTTTCTGTAGGATCGTTGTGCTAGAGAGAGGATGAATAGCGCTCGTGACTTTCACGTTCATTTAAAAATATTCGAGTAAAATGCGACGAAATAGAAATAGGCAAGAAAGAAAGAAAACATCACAGTCGCAAACACCTGGAGTTACTTGGTTCGGAACCTATGGTGACTCCTACTCCAAGGCCAATACGTGAGAGTGCTTTCAATGGGCAATCACTAATCAATCGGTAAAAGCACAAGTACAGTCTTAATTGATTACAAGTAATTTGAAAATTAAAGAATACCAACAACTTTGTAGGATGAGATCTTCAGTAGAATCATCGTCGAAGCTTTTGGGCATCGCGGAAGTATTTTCTGAGCAGCGCGCAAGAGCAGAAATCATTCGAAATGTTGTTTTCTTAGCCCCTGGTCGAATGTTGCTTATATAAGTTGTTCCAACCGCTGGAACCCCTCCGGGCACTTGGACCACGTGGCTCAGCCAATCAACGCGCTCCACATCAACTTATGGATCATTTTTCGAGTCCGGGTGACTGGGCTGAGTCCGGGCTCCCGGATCGCCAAGGTGCCCCAGGCCCGCCCGGGGAGGCTAGTCCAAGCGCCCGGACCAACTTTTTCCAGCCTCCTTATTTTCTGCAAAATAAAGTTAGTTCAGGCAATAAACAATATATATAATATGAATTTGACTGCCTCAGACTGTCTGGTTCTAACTTTGAGTTTCGCTGAAACACTAGGTCGAACCGACACCTATTGTTCCCTCTTCGAAGAACGTGCCCTCATCTACTTCTCTCAGGAGAGTTTACCTTTTGCCATATCGGTCCTCCAGACCATCTTGACTTTTGCTCAGCATCCGAGACTTCAGGTTTTCATGTTGAATGTTCGCTCCACAACCCGTCCAGACTTCTAACTAGTCCGCGACCACCAGGATTTTCACCTAGAGTCTCCAACTCTAGGATTTCGCCCAAAGTACTTGACCCACCAAGACTTCGCCTTGCCTAACCGCAGTTAAGACTTTTCATAACGTAAGGTTACCACCCCTTAGGACCTAGGGTTACCTCCCCCTAGGGTTTTGCACTTGCCTAGAGTTCACTAGAACTTTCCTGCAAGTTTAATCACACTTGTTAGACAATAAGTAACTTTAACTTTGGATCCTTTGCCATAATCAAAACTTAGATTTTATCGTCTGGTGCTCCCTTCACCACCAATCTTCCCCATTTTGATTATGACAACCTGCTTCAAAATTAAGTAAAATATAATAATAATGTAAAGAACTTAAGTATGAGCATAAGTAAAACCGTTAAAAGAACTTAAAACAATTTTGACATATTTAAAAAAATCTCCCATATGCTCCCCTTAATTAAGTTATATGTTTTAACTTAATTTTAACATTTCTCTCCCCTTTGACATATATCAAAAATATACTAAGCTTAGAGAGAAAATTAATTTGTAAAGATAGTAAAAAAATATTCTAATCTCTTTCATAATTATAACACTAATCTCCCCCTTAAATAAACAAATTTAATTTTGAAAGGAATTTTAAAAACTTAGTTAAGTATTTACCCAAAAAAAACTTTATAAAAACTTTAAGTATTTAATTAGCTTTAAAAGGATTTTATAAAACTTTTAACAACTTTTAAGCTTAAGCAGTTATCTTTACAAAGATTTTGATAAAAACCTTTAAATACTTAGCTAAATATTTTTGAAAGGATTTCAACCGAGTTTAGCTTAACTTTTAAAAAGGATTTTCTTAAAATGTTTAACTAAATACTTAGCTTTTGAAAGATTTCCAAAAAAAAATTTAAATACTTAGTTTTAAAAAATTAAATATTTAACTTTTGAAAAATTTTAAATACTTAGCTTTTGAAAAATTTTAAATATTTAGTTTTTGAAAGATTTTCTTAAAAAGAAAAAATTTAACAAAATAGTTAGGTGTTTTGAAAAAAAAAATAACTAAGCAGTTTCAAAAAATTTTCTTAAAAAGCTAAGTTAAGTTCTTATAAACTTAGTTAAAAACATATGTTTCCAGATATAAATATTTGAACTTTCTTTTTCAAAAATACTTTGACCCTTTTTTTAAAGAAAGAAAAAATTAAACTTTGAGAATAAAAAAATGCTTTAACTAAACAGATATTTAATTTTGAGGGTAATTAAAAGACTTTAACTTTGAGAAAATATTTAACCAAAAAATATTTAACTTAACTTAAGTCCTTTCATTCCCGCTTGATTAATGCAAAAAACAACAATTATTTTGAGAGTCCTAGATTCCAAGCAAAAAAAAAAAAAAAAAAAAAAAAAGATAAAAGTAATTATCTATTTTTCTGATTTTCCATCTCACCCTTTTTAAATTATTAAATATGTTAAACTTATGAGTTTATGTGAGATGGAGTTACTCTTAATTTTGATGTTGATTTTAGGTTTGAGAATTTTTAATTTTGAATTTGAGATTGAAATTTAAAAAATATTTAAGTTTTATCTTTTAAAAGATGTTTAAGTTTGAATTTTAAGAATATTTAAGTTTGGATTTCAAAAATATTTAATTTTGAAAAATATTTAAGTTTGAAATTAAGTTCAAAAAATATTTAAGTTTGAATTAAAAAATAATTAAGATTTTTTTGAAAATTTAATGAAAATAATTAAGATTTTTGAAAATTTAATGAAAATAATTAAGATTTTGAATTTTGAAGATTAATTGAAAATAGTTAAGATTAGGTCAAGTTTAAATTATATTTGTGTTTAAGTTGATAGATTAATTGATTAAGTTTGATTTAGGTTCATGATTAATTGATTGAATTTGATTTAGATTAAACTAATTCTCAATTTTAAACCAAAATCCATCTCACCCTTTTCTATATTATTAATCAGGAAACCTTATCTATTTTGTGAGACGGTTAATTTTATCTTTAATTTTAATTAATATATAAGGATTGATTTACATTTTAGTTAGACTAAGATTTAACAGTTAGTCAATTAAATATTTATTTAAATAATTAGCTTCCAGGCTATGACGAGAGACTAGGCCTTTTTGGATATTGGATCATCAACCACTTCTAGACAAAGCCTTTTAAAGAAATTAAATATTTAATTTTCTTTCTGAAAATCCTAAGTCTAACTAGTCAAGTGTAAATCAAGTCTAAATCCTTATCCACCCTAGTCTAGGCATGTATAATAAAAGCAGTAAAGCAAACATTAAACAAGTCTATCTAATGATAAAAATGACTTCTCTATTGGCTCCCCTGGATCATAGCCTCGATAAGGTCTATCAAGGTAGTGGATTTGATCCTTGGGGATCCAATATTGACCAAGTCCAACTTGATTAATCAAGTTAAACTTGGGGACCCATGATTGGATTATTCTTCTATTGGTATGATTAACAAGAGATAAATACGATTTGAATTTGTGTTTAGCCTTATATCCAAGTCCTGATCGATTGTATATAGCTCTTTGTTTTCCAAAAATCAGATCAAGATTCTTGGAACCTAAGGTGAACTATTCTAATGTATCTTTTAGTTCCTTGACTTGACTTTTCAGGCTGGAATTTTCTTCCTTAAGTTGTTAGACTTGAGTTGAAGTTCCAGTCTGAACATATTCAGTCAAGGAGCTTAGATTAGTCACTTCCTTAAGGGTTGTTATCTCCTTTTAGAGTGACTTGGCCCGGACGTTGGATTTGGCTAGCTTGTGCATGAGATAATTTACTAAATTATGTAGTTTGTCTATTTGAGAAGAACTTATAACGTAGTTAGGCCCTTTGGAAACGGATACGGATCCGTGGCTTCTCTTGGACTCAGTTTCTGACTCGCTCTCGATTTCAGATTCGTCGAGTTGTTCTCGGGCTGTAAGTGCAAGGAATCTCGTCTATTCAACATCTTCATCAGAATCTTCTGAAGATCAGGATTCATCCCACGTTGTCTGCAGTACCTTCTTCTTTCGTTTCTTCTTTGTTTCCTTCTGGTTCGAACAGTTGACTTTGATGTGTTCCTTTTTGTTGCAGTCATAACAGGTAACTCCCATCTTGGCCTTCATATTCGATTGAGTCTCCTTCTTCTTCTTTAAGTGCTTTCCAAACTAGTTTGACCAGTTCGGTGGTGATTTCGTCTTCTTCTGAGTCCGATTCATCTTCGGACTCGGGTTTGGTCCGACGCTTGGCTTTTGGTTCCCTTGTTATGTTCGTGAAGCTCGAATTCAGAAAATAATTCATCTAGTTTAATTAAGGAAAGATCCTTAGAAACTTTATAAGCATCTACCATGGATACCCACAAAGTATTCCTCGGAAAGGAGTTTAACGTGTACCTAATGATGTCATGGTTTTCCACCTTTTGACTGATTGCGTGGAGGTTGTTGAGCAGGTCTTGAATCCACGTGTGAAGTTGGCTTGCCAATTCATCTTCCTGTATTTTTATATTATATAGTTTATTTATAATCAAATCAAGCTTACTTACCTTGGTGTTTGAGGTTCCCTCGTGCAATTCGATCAGCTTCTCCCATAGTTCTTTTGCACTTGAAAATGGACCGAATCGGTTCAGCTCTTCTCTTGTCAATCTGCATTATAGGGCTCGAGTTGCCTTGGCATTAGCCTCGATTTTTTTCATCGTGTGTCCCAGTTTTTGCATGACACAAGTGCTCTAGCGGCGTCGACTGGTAGGGAGAGGCCCGTTTGGATGATGATCTACATTTCTACCTCGATCTTCAGATAATACTCCATTCAGCCTTTCTATTAGCCAAAATCTTCATCGGAGAATAGTGATGGGCGACCAGTGTTATAGCTTTCTTGGTATGTCATTTGAAGGAATCTTGCACACAAAAAATGAAAGAGCAAAGTGTTAGTTAGAGCCCAAAAGCCAATCATTTGATGATTGTTGTATGGACTCATTGTATCATATTCTTGTATATAAATAAAGACATTTGTTTTGGTTATTATACTTACTTGTATTGGTGCCAAATAACTAAGTATAATAGCGTCCTTGAGTAGAAGGTTCTTACCTATATCAATCGATTGGTTGAATCGATAGTGAGATGATATAGGAAACACTACTCTTAATCATTCCTGGTCAATTATTAACATTCAGGGACAATGTTAATGCGACGAGACTAGCATGTAGGTCAACTCGATGACTTGATCTCACAAGTCATGGATATAGAGATATCAAGTTGACACATGGGTATGCATTGGAGAATGTATACTGAATGACCCACCATGAGAAAATATCATGGATCATTATATGAGTGTCATATACTTTCTCATGTGGCTATTAGTATGACTATTAGTCCTTGGACCTGAAGTCACCATGGTTCCCTACATAAGGAGTTGCATAATTTGACTTCGTCAAACGTCACCCGTAACTGGGTGGACTATAAAGGCGATTACTGGGTATATAACAAATTATGCGGAGGGATGTGAGTGATGTAGATGGGATTTATCCCTCCTATATAACGGGAGTGACATCGATATTCTTGATAGAGTGAGACCACTAAGTGCATGGCCATGCCCAAATGAGTCAATATGAGATATTGAGCTCATTTGATTGAGTGAGTCTACTTGGGATTCAAGATTTAGATTGATTAGAGGATAACACGGTCTATGCCTCATATTGATCAATCTAGATGTCTAGGATAGAAGGACAATGTCATATATTGTGAGGAGTTACAATTAGTAATCACAAGGTGATGTTGGATCTCAACATTCTTATAACTTGGGTAGTAATGATGTGTTGCTAGATACCGCTCATTACTTATGCTTCTAAATGGGTTTAGGAGCATTGCCAACGTTATAAGAACCTATAGGGTCACACACAAAGGGCAATTAGATAGAAATTAGGTTCATTTGATGAACCAAATTGGATTAAGAGTAATCCAAATTGAGCTAATTGAGTTGGACTCAATTTGGTTCATGTGTTAAGTGAGTCTAATTTGGACTTAGACTCATTTAATTAATTTAATTCAATGAATATAGATTCATTAAATTAAAATTGACTTGAACCAATGGTTAGATTAGATCAACCAAGGGAGAGAAGTGGTCAAGTTTGACTTGACTTAAGGAGGAAGATGAAGAGTCAAGTTTTGACTTGACTTTGACTTGACCAATGCCACATCATCAAGGCTTCTTCATTTGGTCAAGTTTGGCTTGACCAAATGCCACCTCATGGAGGAGATCAAGAGACTTGTCTCTTGATATTCCATGGGGGTTACAAGCCATTGAAGTGGCCGGCCACTTTTAGTGTGGAATGGATTGATTTTCATTCAAGTGAATTCATTTCTTCTTCTTCCTCTCAAGGTTTTTCTTCTCTCCCTCTCCTCTCCATTGCCAAGACCTTGCATGAGTGCTAGCACACTCTAAGGTTTCTTCTCCATCTCTTTCTTGTGTGGATACACATAGAGGAGTATCTACTTTGATACTCTCGAGATCCGGCGAACCTTGGACGAGCGGGATTACGCAAAGGGCTTCGCATCAAGGGTAACGCTCTTCTTTTTTGTAGATCTAGTTTAGATCTTGATTAGAAACTCGTACGTGAAAGTTTTACAAAATTTTATTCTTCGCACGGATCCATGGCATGGGAATTTCGGGGTTTCTGCAACGCAAAAAGTGGTTTTTGCGGCCCGAAAAACCCAACACAAAGAGTACCAAGACTTGGTCTTGGATTAGTAGTGTGGTATGAAAAGAGATTATACAACTCGAGTAGTGTTTGTACTGACTTTGAGATATGGAAAACTCGATTATGAAAAAGAAATCTAATCAGAAGGGGTGATGATATCAATTTCAAGGAAAAATAAAATAATAAAAAACAATAAAATAAAATAAATTATAATGTCAAATTATACTTTTAAACAAAAAATATATACAATTTTATTTTTCAAAAGGAACCCCTACTCGATTGATAGTTTCACCAATTCAGAGCGACCTCGCTTTAATACCAATTGTAGGATCATTGGGCTAAAAGGGGATGAATACTGCTCGTGGCTTTCATGTTCATTTAAAAACGTTCGAGTAAAACGTAACGGAATAGAAATAGGCAAGAAAGAAAGAAAGAAAACAACACAGTCGTAAACACTATAAGTTACTTGGTTTGGAGCCTGTGGCGACTCCTACTCCAAGGCTCGCACGTGAAAGTGCTTTCGATGGGCAATCACTAATCAATCGGTAAAAGTACAAGTACAGTCTTAATTGATTACAAGTAATTTGAAAATTAAATAATACCGTCAACTTTGTAGGATGAGATCTTCAGTAGAATTGTCGTCGGAGCTTCTGGGTGTCGTGGAAGTGATTTCTGAGCAACGCGCAAGAGCAAAAGTCATTCGAAATGTTGTTCTCTTAGCCCTTGATCGAATGTTGCTTATATAAGTTGTTCCAGGCGCCTGGACCATGTGGCTCGGCCAATTAACGTGCTCCACATCAACTTATGGATCATTTTTGGGGTCTGGGCGCCTGGACCAAGTCCGGACTCCCGGATCACCAAGGCACCCCAGGGTTGCACGGGGTGAGGTTGGTCCGGGCGCTTGGACCCCTTCCAGGCGCCTTGACCAACTTGTTTTTAGCCTCCTTATTTTCTGCAAAACAAAATTAGTTCAAGTAACAAACAATATATATAATATGAATTTGACAGTTTCAGACTGTCCGGTTTTGACTTTGAATTTCGCTGAACCACTAGGTCGAACCTGTTGGATCGTGAAACGTCGATAGAGGGGGGTGAATATCGATTCAAAAAACAACGAGTATAAAAGAGTTAAGCACAGCAGAAATAAAACAGCTTAGACAGATGAGCACGATGTTTTTTACTTCGTTCGGAACCTGTGACGACTCCTACTCGAAGGCCCGTACTCCTTGAGTACTTTCGTTGGGCAATCACTAGCAGTTCGAATATTATTACAATTTAAAGTACAGAAATGCTAATGAAAATAAAACAAGTACCGACAAGAATTAAAGACGAGGAAAAGAGCATATTGTCGGATCTTCGTTAGCGTTGCAGGAGCGCAGAGCAGTACGAGAAGCAGTCTAAGAGTTCTGAGTTGATTCTGATCTCTGCCTCCGCCCCATCTTTTATATGAAGCTCGAGGTGCCCTGGATCCCTTCCAGGCACCCTGGTGAGACGTGGCAAGTCCAACCAGCGAGCTCCAAGTGGCGACGCGCGGTCAGGATAATTTTTGCCTCCAGGGCGCCCGGGTGCCTCCCGGGCGCCCGGATCCCCTCCGGGCGCCCGGACCACCTTTTTCCAACGAACAACTTTCCTACAAAACAAGGTTAGTCCGAGACAAATAGATCCTGCAAAATAAAATGTTAGCACAGTTTATGAGTTTAGTATAAGAAGTATGACTTAGCAAAACAGAGTATGACCTAGATTCCGTCTTTCCGAGACTGGAATCTAGTCACGATCTCGACTTAGATATCCGAAATGGATCTAAGTCAGATCGACGCCTAATGTTCCCTTCCCGGGAACGCGTCCTCACAGTCACTCCCCTCCAGTGACTTACCTTACTTACCTGCCAGACGTCCGGTCAGCCCTTCGACCCGTCTGGACTTCTCGCCAGCTATCCGGTCAGTCCGTCGACCTAGCTAGACTTCTCATCAAGCGTCCGGTCAGCCCGTCGACCCGCTTGGACTTCTCGCCAGCTATCCGGTCAGCCCGTCGACCTAGCTGGGCTTCGTGCCAGACATCTGGTCAGCTCGTCGACCTGTCTGGACTTTTCCTGCACACTCGATCAGAGTGTTAGACAACAACAAGTTAACTTAACCTGATTTGTCATTCATCAAAACCTGGGTTAAATCGTTAGTGCAAACCGCACCAACAATCTCCCCCTTTTTGATGGAATGACAACCTGGTTAAGTTAGTGTAAACATATGCATAAAACAACATGCATTTAATGTGGTTTTTAAGTTAGTTTGTATTTTCAAATGGGTTTAGCTAACTTAACCACCTAACCCTCCCCCTTTGGCATTCATCAAAAATAAGCATTGATTAAGTAAACATAGATTTTTTAAATGTCAAGATAAGCAGATAAAGAGAAAGAATGTCACGATAATCTGGGGGAGTTTAAATTTTTGAAAAACTTGTTTAAAGCATTAACTTTTAGATTTTAGAAAAATAGCTAAGTCTAAAGATGTCAAACACAAGTGTATAAGTTCTAAATTTCAAGACCAAATTTTAAATATTCAAAACTAGTTTCAATTTTGAAATGCTTTTCAGATAAGTTTTTGAAACTTAATTTGTAAACTTTATTTGAAATGCTAAAAATTTATTTTTCAACACTAAGTTTGTAAAAGATTCAATTAAAAAATGATTTTAAGAAACTTAGGTTTTGAAAAACTCTAATTTCCACAATTTTCAAAGCAGTTTTGAAAACTAAAATTTAACTTTCAAATTGTCAAACTTAAGTAAAATCAAATTTTGAGAACTAGATTTTTGAATTTAATTTTTTAAAACAAAGTTAAATCTAATATTCAAAATCAATTTTCAATAAAACCCAAAACAACTTGATTGTATCAGAGTTAGTTTGCACACATAGTTTTAAAATATTCAAAGTAGACAAAGGAGTTTTCAAAATAATTTTGTAAAATTCTTTTTCAGAATCAACTTTTCAAAAAAAATTTGCATATTTTTAATCAAGTTGAGTCAAAAATAATTTTAAAGTTTAATTTGAAAAACTGAAGTAGTTTTATTTCTCCCCCTGAACCTGACATTAAATCAAATGTCTAACCAGTTTGTTACTGACTGACTTATCAAAAGATAGCAGCTTTCACTTGGTTAGTCAAGTTAAATTCAACCTTAACTTGATTAATGTATATTTTGTATTTAACGCTCAGACTTATATCGATGCACTGAAATAAGCATCTTAAGTCTTAGGCAAGTGGCCTATACATCTCACCCCTTTTTATGTTTGTCAAACACAAGCAAGGTAAGCCTAGGGTTTTAGTGAGATGCTCAAAACTATTCCTATGGGTACATGCTTTCTAAGGATTTTAAACTAGTCTAAGGCTAAAAATTCAAAAAATCTAAAAATAGGAAAGTTTTGAAAACGAAATATGTTTTAACCTATAATTTGAGAATAACCATTTTTTAAAATATTTTTGAAATTTGAAACTCCTAGTCTATTAAGATCGAACATAATCAATCCATATCAGAAAGAACATTAGATAGATCAATAAGTATTCTACAAGTGATGTAGATAACTGAAGTGTCACAACTAAAGCTACTGAGATGAGGAAGGGGGTGGTCCAGATCCCAAGGAGCGGAGTAGTGTCATCAGCTCAATGTGTCGGGTCTGCCCGTCAGCTCGTAACTCGGAGACCTCTCGCCGCATGTCACGCTGAAAGTTAGAGTTCTCCTGCTGGAGACTCGCCATGGCTCTCTCTAGTCCAGTCATGCGGTCGGCTAGAGTGCATGGTGCGTGACGTGGTGCTCGAGCTGGTGGTGGAGGTGGAACGGCCTCCTCCGGAAACAGTGCAAGCATGAACTCATCTTGCTCGGCCTCCCCCTGCATGTCTAGGTCGTGCTGGTGCCGTGCCCCCCTCCGCCAAGACATAGTATCGTCGCCCTCATCTATGTGGATACTAGCTAGAGAGAAGTTCCTAGCTGCTATGACGTCAAACTCAGTCATATAACGAATGTCTCCTCTAGTGACATCAATGTCCAACGAGGACATATATGCTGTCAGAATGTGACAGAAAGGCATATGGACTCGTCTATTAGTCACGTATCCAGCAGAGTAGATAATAGTGGAGAAGATGTGTAGGATGATGTCAATATCTAACCTATGACTCAGGGCATAGAGTAAAAATGAATGGAATGGGCGCATCACAACGATGTCCCGTGTAGTCAATGGTAAAATGCAGAAGACTAAGACCCTATAAAGAGCATAGTCCTGGACTCGAAGTTCTACCGACCTAAATTGGGTCACAGTGGGATCTCGCTCTCCCCTAAAAAAATACAAATAAATCGTATCAAGAGTGATATGTGAGTAGGGATCTCCGAATGGTAGATCCCCGGGAGGATAGCACAAAAAGGAACAAGTGGATGGACGTAACCCTAAAAACTCCCGGATCGTCGTAGGGGATAGCGTGATATCAGTACCCGCTGCCCTAGTAGTATAGGTAAGGTCGTCTACTTTCACTAAGTTGTTGTAAAATTCAACACACAGACTTATGTTTACTGGACTAGTGCATTCAACAAGGTTTCGTAAGTTATAGTAGTTTATAACCTCTATAACGGGAGCACAGGAAACTAGAAAGAACGATCTATCTATACATTTTGTCCTAATGGCCATATAGATCGTTGACTCAAACTTGATTCTAAGTTCATCCGTGGGAAACCTAGGGTCAGTACTAGCATTAGAGGGCCCAGCACCAGTATTTGTTCGTTTCCTACTGCTATATAAAAGAGATATTCTAAATGAAAATATCAAGACAAATTTAAAGAAATTTTAGACAAGGAAAAAGGTGTAACGACCACCCTTCTTACTACTACTACTCTCTAAAGATGACCGTTACTTAACTACTAACTCTACTTAACCGGTATGATTAAATATCACATGGAAACCCTACCGAAAAATTTTGACAGAGTCTCCCCTGTACCGGTGACCAAATCTATAATACAAACATAGTATACGCAGCCACAAACGGCTGGAACATATTTTCCACAACCACACAGTAATAAAAATCACAATAAAAAACAAAGAAACTACTCTAGCAATAGCAATGACTACAGCACTCCACAAATAATAAAAGAGACTAGCTAGACATGCGGAAATAAACTCAACTACAATCCCAAATGTAATAAAACATTAACAGAGGAGTAAAAGAAAGTCTAGACAATTTTGCCAGCTACTTCTGGATCTCTCCACAGTCCAGACATCACACACCTTCATCACCACCACCATCCTGTCGCCTTCCTTTCATATCTTAGCTTTTCCTTTATCTGCGGTAGGAGGAAAAAAAAATAAAAGATCTATAAGCGAAAACGCTTAGTAAGTACTAATCTATCTCACAAAAACATCGAAGTGCATAAAAAGAATGCAACAATACTAAAACTGAAATGCTAAAAGCAAAGCTGCATGTACTCATGGTATACAGAAATAAAACTGAATACTAAACATGCTCACTAACTGATAGGAAAGTAATGAAACAACTACTGTAAGCTTAGAATTAAAGAACTAAACTTTTATTGATTCTAAGCATAAACTTGTTTCATCTTCTTATATCCTTATACTAGAAATTAATCTTTTAATTTCTCTTTTACTTTCTTCTTCTTTTTCTTCTTGCTTTACTTATACTAGAAATTAATCTTTTAATTTCTCTTTCACTTTCTTCTTCTTGTTCTTCTTTTCTTTTCTTTTCTTCTTTGGGCCCAGGCTTAGTACCATCTTTGTTTTGCGCGCTCTCTAATAGTGACTAGGGTAGCGAGCCTCCAGCCCTATGAGTATAAAGACCTCGGTCTTACCAGGGCCAAAACCTCGGAATTGGTCACCTGATTTGTTTAACGACAACTTCGGAAGTCGGGTACTAGCCTCTTACTTTAATTTACTTGTTATCTCTTTTTTACTAGACTTTAGTCTTTTTCTTTACTCATGCTTCTTATAATTCTTTATTGGAGCCTATTAGAATCCTATAGATATATCTAACAAGTATAGGATTACAACTAACCAAGCATGCTATATAAAAATAACATAAAGGAAAGCAAATCTGAACTCTCTCTAAGCATGTTATCAACAACGCAAGAGAAAAGCAAAATCTGAACTTCTAACATGCTGTAAATAAAGGAAAAGAAAGCACATCTGAACTTACTAATCACGCTATAGAATAGGGCAAAAGAAAGTAACTTTGGGTCTTCTAAACATGCTATAAAATAAGGCAAAAAGAAGCAAATCTAATCTTACTAATCATGCTACAAAATAGAGCAAAAGAGAACTAATTTGGACTATCTAAACATGCTGTGATAAGAGCAAAAGAAAGCTAATTTGAACCTTCTAAACATGCTGTGATAAGAGCAAAAGAAGCAAATCTAATCTTACTAATCATGCTACAAAATAGAGCAAAAGAGAACTAATTTGAACTATCTAAACATGCTGTGATAAGAGCAAACGAAAGCTAACTTGGACTTTCTAAACATGCTGTAAAATAGAGCAAAAGAAAGCTAACTTGGACTTTCTAAACATGCTATAAAATAGAGCAAAAGAATGCTACTTAAACTTCCTAAACATGCTATAAATAAAGCAAAAGAATACAACTTCAGGCTTCTTTAACGTGCTATAAAATAGGCAACAGAATGCTACTTCAAACTTTCTAAACATGCCATAAATAAAGCAAAAGAATACAACTTCAGGCTTCTTTAATATGCTGTCCAAAACTAATCCCTAAACAACCTTAACTCTATACAATATGATCTTAAAGCAAGGAGATTCAAGCATAAAACACAACTCAAAGAATTCAACAGCAAGCCAAAAGAATGTATCCTTAGATGAACTCACGGCAGATTCAAACACAAGGAGAAACAAGACCTCAAACAAGGGCTGTTCGGTCTGCTACAATTGGAGCATCTCCATTACAAAACTCAAAACTCTCATGCAATTAGGTATAACCGTTCGGCTTGACAAACAGAGCAAGGAAGGAAAAACCCTAGCACAAAATTCTACTCGGCACTGTGAAATCCGGAAGCAAAGAAATCCAATCGAAGCTCGGAGCAACTCCTACCACAGGTGAGTAGTACTTACCCCTTGTTCTTTCACTTACAACCGAGAAGGAAGGGAAAGGCCTTAGGGTTTTCGGAGGGCTCGGGTCTTGCAAAATCTTCGGCTTCCTCTTGTGCCCGCAAGTTCTTCTCCGTCGGGATGACCACCCACGGTGAAGGATGGCTGGAATAAGGCTTCGCCGGCGCCGGAGACCCAAAACCTAGCTTCCTCTTGGTTTCCGCCGAGAGAGAAGGCGCCGTCGCGAGGGAGAAGGAGAAGAAAAATTTCGGGAGAAAATGTTTTGGTTTTTGGAAAATCAAAACCTAATTCCCTTTCTTATATTCGGGTTTAATCAAAATCATGCTATAAACTTAATTCTCTCCTTATAAGGTTAACAAAATCTTGTAGCTCAGCTGGTTGGGCCGGTTTTGCTTGGGTCAGTCCGACCCGAGGTCGTAGGTTCGAACCTCGTCTTCAACAGTTTTTGTCAAAATTTCTTTTTTTGTAACCATACTAAACGACCTCCAAAAATTACGTAAAAATACTCTAAAAATTTCTAAAAATCTCTAGAATATTTTAAAAGCATTTCCAAATATTTTTATGGATATTTGGAACTCGAAATAGGGAAAATCGGATCGTTACAAAAAGATTTACCAAGGAGTCATCGTAAAATATAGAACTGATGACCTCGGTTGAGTCGCGGCAGCGTCTTCACCGCAAGAAAATTTAATTTTAGAACACTCTCACACTGAGGTTCGGATAGAACCTTGGTAGGAGTGAAAAGATTTGGGGCAAGTGTTGGGGGCGCCTGCTGCCCCCTATTTATAGGGAACTCCGGGCGTCCGGAGCCTTTCCGGGCGCCAGGGTTTGATTTTGGGCGGGGCGCCCGGATACCCTCCCGGGCGCCCCCGAAGGGAATACTAGGGGCGCCCGCCCCTGATTTTTGACCCTTTAAATGATTTTTTTTAAAATAGTTTTTAAGTTTAATTTTTTTAAAATGACTTTTAAAGTTAATTTAATAATTTTAAAAGGGTTTTTAAGGTTAATAATTTTTAAAGTTAATTTAATAATTTTTTAAAATAGTTTTTAAAGTTAATTTAATAATTTTTAAAATAGTTTTTAAAGTTAATTTAATAATTTTTCAAATAGTTTTTTAAAGTTAATTTAATAGTTTTTAAAGTTAATTTAATAATTTTTAAAGATAATTTAATAATTTTTAAAATAGTTTTTTTTAAAGTTAATTTTAAAAAATAGTTTTTTTTTTAAGTTAATTTAAAATAGTTTTTAAAGTTAATTTAAAATAATTTTTAAAATAGTTTTTAAAATTAATTTAAAATAGTTTTTAAAGTTAATTTAAAATAATTTTTAAAATAGTTTTTAAAGTTAATTTAATAATTTTTAAAATAGTTTTTTAAATTTAATTTAATAGTTTTTTAAAAAAATAATTTAATAGTTAATTTAATTTAAATTTAAATAGTTTTAAAGTTAATTTAAAAAAATAGTTTTTTTTTAAGTTAATTTAAAATAATTTTTAAAATAGTTTTTAAAATTAATTTAAAATAATTTTTAAAATAGTTTTTTAAATTAATTTAAAATAATTTTTAAAATAGTTTTTAAAGTTAATTTGGTTTTAAAATTAAAAATAAATTAATCGTAATTCATTTTAGTTATTTAATTCGAAATTTGATTAGTTCAAAATTTAACTTAACTAATTCAATTCAAAATTTAATTTGAAATTTAATTTAATTAACTTAATTTGAAATTTAATTAATTTATTTAATTCGAAATTTAATTTAATTAATTTAATTCGAAATTTAATTTAATTTTAATTTTAATTTTAATTTGAAATTTAATTTAATTTGAATTTTACTTTGCTTTGAATTTGATTTTGATCCTTAGCCATCTCACCCGATCTAAGTTTTCAATCAGGGAATCCTATAATTTTATGAGATGAATTGGATTTTTAATTATGGAGTTTTGGTTTAACTTGTGTTAGATTCAGGTTTAGCTTTGGTCTCTACAAACAGGCATTCTTCGGATAAACTTCTAAGCTTGGTGAGTCACATGGACGTCATTAGAAGTAACCAACCTTTCGAGGTTTTCCGAATAGTCCTATCCACGGAGCTTAGTACTAAATCTTGGTCTAACTGGTTAGGATTCATTTAAGGGTAGCTTCGATCAGTTCCACTTGGCCAAATGCACCAGATCGAAACCATATCTTTCTACACATGCGATGCCCAAGCTTCCCTAATGTACTATCATCCAAAAACTTCACCAGTACCATGATTCAAGTTAAACTTGGTCTCTTTTTAACTAATCCTAATTACCCTGCCGGGTTAGTTTGTTTAGGTTACCCTGTCGGGTAAGTAAGTTTTGAAGGTGCCAGCTATTCTGGAGCCTCCCCCTGAATTATTGGCCTTTAATTTAAATTTTCGTTTTAGGTTTGTGTCGATTCCTTTTATAGTTATAATTAACTTGGTGATAATTTATATTTTGTTGAGTTTTAATATTTTTAAATTTTGATTTCTTTGATTTGTGTTTTGGTTTTTGATTTAGTTTATATGAGTTTATATAATATATTTTTCTTTAGGTATGTAATATTGATTAATTCCTACTTGCGTGGTCAAACACGCTTTCGGAACCCAAGCTTGATTAGTTGATTTGTATTGGGTTATTAATGACTTAAAGGTTTTATTTGAGTTCGACTTGTATCCAAGTCCGATTTTATTATAACATGCTTTTTGATTGTTCAGGATTAAGTCTAGATTTTTTGATCTTATAGTGAATTTTTCTAGTATTTCTTTTAAGTTACTAATTTCTGATTTTAATGATGAATTCTCTTCAAGTATTAGATCTTGAGTTGGATTTAAATTTTTTATTTGTTCCTTGAGGTCTTGATTTTCCTCAAGGAGTGATTTGTTTTCATTTTCTGTTTTAATTAACTTACTATTTAAGCAAGAAATAATTTTAAAGAATTTTTTGTTTAAATTAAAATATACCTCATTCGGGCCTTCGGAAAACGAGTACGGACTCGTGGCTTGATTCGGGTTCAGACCCGTCTTCATCTTCCGACTCGTCTTCTATTTCAGCTTCGCGGGCCATCAGTGCGAGATGACTCTCGTGTTTCTGCTCTTCTGCCTCCTATTCGTCCGAGGAGTCGTCTCACGTTGCTTTGAGGGCCTTCTTTTTTGTTGGCTTCGGTTTGTCGAACTTCAGTCTTGGGCATTCGTTCTTGTAGTGCCCCTTTTTATTACATCCGAAGCACGTCACGTTCTTTTGTTCCGAGGGAGAACTGATCTTTTGAAGGTCCTTCTTGCTGAAACTTCTTTTTCTGCTGGTGAACATTTTTCTTACCAGGTTCACCAGGTGTTCTTCGTCTTCGGAATCTTGATCAGAATCTTCTTCAGATTCAGGCTTGCTCTTCTTTTCTTTGGATGAGCAATACCTTTCTCGGCTCCAGCATTAGTTTGTTCATGTAATTCTAACTCACAGAAAAGCTCGTCTAATTTTAACTTAGATAGATTTTTCGAAATTTTGTAGGCATCTACGATTGATGCCCACAAGCTATTACGAGGAAAGGCATTTAGTGCGTACCTTATTAAATCTCTGTTTTCCATCTGGTGGCCTATCGCGTGGAGTCCGTTGAGGACGTCCTTGATTCTTACATGCAGTTGACTTGCCGTTTCCCCTTCCTGCATTTTTATATTAAATATTTTATTTAAAAGTAGGTCTCTTTTTATTACCTTTGCGTCGCTCGTTCCTTCGTGCAACTCGATCAGTTTGTCCCACAATTCTTTAGCATTCTGATGCGGTCCGACGCGATTCAGCTCTTCTCGTGTTAGGCCGCAATGTAGCGTGTTGATTGTCTTGTTTTCTGTTGATGCCTTTTTCCTCATGTCCGGAGTCCACTGTTCCAGGTCTAGTGGATTTCCGGAGTTGTCGACTGGAGTTCGGTACGCCTTTATAACACTGAACCATTGATCGTAGTCTGTCTTTAGGTACACCTCCATTCTTTTCTTCCAGTACGAGAAGTCATCCCCGTTGAATAGGGGAGGACGTACTGTGCTAAAGCCTTCTAGTTGAGACATCCTGCACGCAAGTAAACAACGAAAAAAATATTCCAAGACTTGGTCTTGGATTAGTAGTGCGGAAAAAAATAATAGCTGTATTTAAATTGGTGATGCACCAATTTAGACTTAATTGCAACGAGAAGAAAAAAATTCTTAAATTAATAATAATATCAACTTAGAATTAGGCGTAAAGCACAAAAAGAAAAAAAATATTTTCACCCCCTGTCTGATTGGTGGTTGCACCAAATCAGAGCAGTATATGCTCTGATACCACTTGTTGGATCGTGAAACGTCGATAGAGGGGGGGTGAATATCGATTCGAAAAACAACGAGTATAAAAGAGTTAAGCGCAGCGGAAATAAAACAGCTTAGACAGATGAACACGATGTTTTTTACTTCGTTCGGAGCCTGTGACGACTCCTACTCGAAGGCCCGTACTCCTTGAGTACTTTCGTTGGGCAATCACTAGCAGTTCTAATATTATTACAATTTAAAGTACAGAAATGCTAATGAAAATAAAACAAGTACCGACAAGAATTAAAGACGAGGAAAAGAGCGTATTATCGGATCTTCATTAGCGTCGCAGGAGCGCAGAGCAGCAGAGCAAGCAGTCTAAGAGTTCTGAGTTGATTCTGATCTCTGCCTCCGCCCCATCTTTTATATGAAGCTCGAGGCGCCCTGGATCCCTTCCAGGCGCCCTGGTGAGACGTGGCAAGTCCAACCAGCGAGCTCCAAGTGGCGACGCGCGGTCAGGATAATTTTTGCCTCCAGGGCGCCCGGGTGCCTCCCGGGCGCCCGGATCCCCTCCGGGCGCCCGGACCACCTTTTTCCAGCGAACAACTTTCCTGCAAAACAAGGTTAGTCCGAGACAAATAGATCCTGCAAAATAAAGTGTTAGCACAGTTTATGAGTTTAGTATAAGAAGTA